>NC_030421.2:22876386-22906386 GCF_001660625.3 Ictalurus punctatus
TTATACTATTCAACCTCCAATCAGTGATTAAAACAAAAAATACTGATAAGAGATGTACATCTGTTTTATTACATTTATCAGCTGTGTCTACAATTATTGGAAATCATTGTAAATAAATATTACAATACACAGACTATAAATTGTCAGTATATTACTGGAGTAATTACTGTGATTTTGCAGTAATCCTGTTTTACTATGTATGCTATGGCAGATGGAATTATGTAAAATATCTGTTGCCTCCAGCTTTGGAAAGCAATCATATCTATGCTATAGCACATTTGGAAAAAGAGAAATCACAGGTAGATGGAAAAACTGAATTTTAAGGCCACTTTCACACCTATTTTTCTAGTTACTGTGTCCCAGTTAGAGACTTTTGAGACTTGTTTTTTACCCTGCTATTCAGTTTGGTTTAGTTTCACCCTGCATATAATTGAAAAAAAAAACAAAAGGCATAAAAAACCTGGGCATGAGGGGCATGCAGCATAGATTTGGCACTAGCATCCAGCATTTATTTGCCTTTTTGTCCATTGGCCCAAATATCCAGAATTCCAAATATCCAGCTCTGTTCTTGTGGCTCAGGGGTCAGTTTAGCTGCTCACATGTAAAAAAAAAAACAAAAAAACAAAAACAAAACAACAAAAACAAAAGTTGCACAGAACCGGAAAAACATGGCATGTTTGGTTCACTTCCTGCCATAGGGTCGATTCAAGGTCGAAACGCTTTCAGACAGCAATCGAACTGCACTAAATTCCCTTCCTCGCTCAGGTGGGCTCAGACTGGTTGGTCCACACTCGAGTAAACACACCCTAAGCCTGTTGACTAAGTGTTTGTGAAACACAGTAAGAGAGAAAATGTACATGTTACATCTGCTTCAAGTCTGCTTTCAGGACAACTCACACACACCTGAGTTTAAAATGCAAAGAGAAAAAAATTAATCTTATACATTTGTCTGCCAGGGATAATTAATCATATTGTAGTGATAATCCCTATACAATTATCCAAACTAACTGCAAGACATTCTATTCCAACAACAATTTATTTCAACTTCATTCAAAGCCAGAAGAGATTGTTCCAGTCATGCAGCATTTAGAACTCATAGCAGATTCGAACCGGGGGGGGGGGGGGGGGACCAGCCATGCTGAGAAAAGGCATGCTTCCAAAAAACCCTGCACTTAGTCTGGCCTACCTTAGTGCCATTAATAATAGTCTGTGCATGATGACGCATGAGATGTGTTGGACGTGTGGCTAGACTCTATTTACACTGTTCAAGTAGCAGCACAAGAAAGTAATGAGTGTGACTGGCCTCTGGTTTCAGGTTCAGTACTAATTACAAACAGCTCTCTGGGCTTCATAATTAAACACTGCCCTATCAAACAGCTGCTAGCTAACAGCTGAACAAAGTGAGTGTGTGAAATGCACATGATGGCATTACTGTTTAAATGGAGCTTGCTTACACTGATGTAATGATATGATCTGCTAGATGTACAGTAGAAACCTCAAATGAGTGGACTGGTATAGAGAATAAGATGTAGACAATTGAAGAATGTTTTTTCTTAATGCATGTGTGAATGTACAGAAGCATATGTTATATATAGCTTAGGCTTGGAAAAAGATTCAGCCATTTCCATCTGTTGTTACAAAAGGAGTTCCTGATGGTAATATTTAAATTAGCAAGAATCTAAAATAAACACAATGGACCTGAGATTCATTTATCAAAAGCGCTAGAAAAGATTTAATAATAGTACACTGAATTCTATGCAGTTTCATTTGGGCTAAAGAATATGTGAATGAGATCAATGTAGGCATCTCTTTAAATAGTGCACATGGATGGATTTCAACATAAAAATAGGTCATGGAGAAATCAGTGTTCGTTAAACAAAGATATTACATGTAGTCATCTCCAGAAATATTGGCACCCTTCATGAAAATGTGCAAAAAAGAATCTATAACACGAATAACACGTACAAGTGATGTATTTGGCTTTATTATGGGGACACCCTGTAGTTTTATTTTAACACATTTAAACACATTTTAACACGTTTTCTACAAAAGTAGCATCCAGCAATGAATATTTGCAGAAACCTCCCATGGAGAAAATAGCAGCACTGAGCCTCCTTCTGTAATGTCTAACAAGGTTTTAGACACTTATAGAAGAATCTTTTACCACTAGAACAGTTTCTTTATATTCTTAAGCTTCTTTAAATTCTTAGGTTTACTCACATGGACTGGACTCTTCTACCCTTCGGTTTTCTCCATGGTGATGAATAATAAAGGGATTTTATATTCATGCCATATTTGGTCAAAGACAACAATAAATATTGTAGGAGTGTCGATATTATGTCAAAAGGTTTTTGCATGAAGAAAAAGTAAGCATTTTCTCCCACTGTTTAAGTGGAGGGTCCAACCGATTCTGTCTGCCGATTATTTTGTACAATCATTTGTGCCACCGAAGGGTGCCAAAAAGTCCGACTTCACTCTATGTCAAGCCTATAAATAAGCCAATAAATGTTTCAGTAAAATCTTCTATTCACAGCAAGAGAAACAAAAAGGTCAACGCAGTGTAGTAAGTGAGTGAAAATGTGTCACCCTTCACAAGGCTTGAAGATCAGGTAATTAAATGTGGCTGGTGTGTAAGAGTGTGCCCCTGATGAGGAATACCGATCATACACATGTCTCTGTGTGACAGCAGCAGCAGAGTACAGGGAACACACTGATGTTCTGTTACTCTAATGACTGTTTTTGGTCACACCGCTCCTACACACATCACATAGTCAAGAACATTCACACACATGCCTACACCACCCAAGCGGGTTCTAAAATAAATGACAAGATTCAAATTTTGCTAGAAAGTTTTTCAGCAATAAAGGAGAAGTTGGTCAGACTTTCTATAAAGCCCATATGCATAAATCATTACACCTTGCTTATACAGTAGTTCTTTGTAAGTTGGTATTGATTTCTTGTAATTTCAGAAACTTTATTACATTTTTGTAATTTAATCAAATAATGCCTCGTAACGCTTTAGTAAGTCTGGAATAGCACTCGACAGGCTGTACTGTTATATGAAGATAACCTACGCCAAGCCCAACGTAAAGCAGATACCAGTCTAACATGGATTATTTTACAATATGAGTACATTCTGAAATTAATTATTCCTCTTGTACCACAGTGATTTGCCAAAGATTAAAATTTGTCATTTATTAAGGAATCATACTTTTTAACCATTTAAAGTTGCATTTCATCTCATGGCACAACCACAAATTAGTTCCTGTTATCACTTATGTTGTAGGAGTGATAAACAGTCCTTCCTGTACCAGCCTCTATTATTTTAAATACAAAAACAAAAATAAAACAGCTTGTCATGTTACTGTAGTCCCAGGGGTGTGTGTGTGTGTGTGTGTGTGTGTGTGTGTGTGTGTGTGTGTGTGGAGGACTCTGGAGACAGGCAGTTTTTTAAATGGAGCTTCTTGCTTCCTTTTAATTTTCTTGGCCGTCTTCTTCCCATGAGCACATGCCTCCTCCCCTTAATAACTGTCCACAAAATCAAACACTACGCCACTCAGGGCTTGTTACATTCACATCCATGTTTTAAGTTCCAGTTTAATGTAAGTGTGTTGTGTGCGCTTTGTCAGCTTAGTCAGTAGAGTCTCTCTCTCTCTCTGGCTCACAGCTTTGCAAATAAAGCACATACACGATCAGCCAAACCATAAAAACCACTGCCAGGTGAAGTGAATAACACTAATTATCTCTTTACAATGACACCTATCAAGGGGTGGGATAAATTAGGCAGCAAGTGAACAGTCAGTTCTCGAAGTTGATGTGTTGGAAGCAGGAAAAATGGGCAAGTGTGATCTGAGTGGCTTTGACAAGGGCCAAATTGAGATGACTAGTTTGTCATCTGATTGTGTCAGAGCACCTCCAAAACGGCGGGTCTTCTGGAGTGTTCCCAGTATGCTAGTTAGTACTTAATAAAAGTGGTCCAACGAAGGACAACCGGTGAACTGGCGACAGGTAATGGGCACCCAAGGCTCACTGATGCACGTAGAGAGTGAAGGTTCATCTGTCTGGCCCAATCCCACGGAAGAGATACTGTAGCACAAAAAAGCTTAAAAAGTTAACACTGGCTATGATAGAAAGGTGTCAGAAAACACAGTGCATCGCAAATTGATGCGTATGAGGATGCGTAGCTGCAGAGTACCCATGCTGACCCCTGTCCACCACCAAAAGCGTCTACAGTGGCTACATGGACATCAGAACTGGACCATTGAGCAATGGAAGACGATGGTCTGGTCTGATGAATCACATTTTTTTTTACATCATGTGGATTTGTGCATCTTTTACCTGGGGACAAGATTGTACCAGGATGCACTATGGGAAGAAGGCAGTGTGAAGCAATATTCTGCTGGGATACATTGGGTCCTGGCATTCATGTGGATGTTACTTTGACACGTACCACCTACCTAAACTTTGTTGCAGACCAAGTACACCCCTTCATAGCAACAATATTCCATAATGACAGTGGCCTGTTTCAGCAGGATAATGCGTCCTGCCACACTGCAAAATTTTCAGGAATGGGTTCAGGAACATGACAGAGAGTTCGAGGTGTAGACTTGGCTTCCATATTCCTCAGATCTCAATCTGATCGAGCATTTGTGGGATGTGCTGGACAAATAAGTCTGATAAATGGAGGTCCCACCTCACAACTTACAGGGATTGCGGATCTGCTGCTCACGTCTTCGTGCCAGATACCACAGCACACCTTCAGAGGTCTAGTGGAGTCCATGCCTTGATGGGTCAGAGTAGTTTTGGTGACACAAGGGGGACTTACATAATATTAGGCAGGTGGATTTAATGTTACAGCTGATCTGTGTATGTAAACTGTCTGTAATCACAAACAAGATGAGATTAATCACACATTACCTAAATGAGTTACTAAGAAACCAGATTGCTCTGACCTGAAGACTTCCCCATGGCAGAAAACGTACTATTACATACCACTGACACCTGAGCTAAATGTCTCCTTCGCTACAGAAAGCTTCACCATATCAGTCAAAACAGAAACGTCACCATATCAACAACGATACATTTTTTCTTTGTTAAGCCTTAGATTATGTGGAGCATCCACTATACAAGTCCCTGTGAACAAGCTGTTACTATAGAAACTATACTATAACGTATAAGAACAAGTACATTAATATAAATTGTTTATGTTATAGCCGGAACTACTGTCAGAGAATTCAACAGTGTTCTGGTGCATGTCATGTACTTTAAAAATAATTCCTTGATAACTTGTAATGAATAGTGAAACTTGCATTACAATGCCATATGGCAATCTATTGCACAACCTTTATAACTAATAATGACCTCATCACTGAGTGCTTCATGTAAATTGAATGAGCTGTTAAATTATTCCTCATTGTAAGTTGTAAACCCCTATTAACTTTATATTTGTCATGCAATATGGAAACACTCGTTTCCAGATTAATTACAAAAACAGATACAGGCACATTACATTGATGACAAGAACACGCATATATAGCATCTATTTAACCTCGGAAGGACAGGAAGCCCTGTTAAATTTGAAATGTTTATATAACTAAGAAAATAGAATGACATTTTCTTCACATCATCAAAGTACATTATTTATTTAATATTATTAGAGGTTTATAGGGCATTATTAAAAATGTTAACAAACAATCATTATCTACGTACAAAGAAAAATGAGTGCAGCTATAATGCTTTATGGAAATGAGCTTCATAGAAAGTGTTACCAAAAACATATGCGAACACGTCTATACCCCAATCATGTTTCAGTCAAGGTTATATAAAATATTGCGTGACGCAAGGACACATCACCCTAAGACTGATGAGAAAAAATATGAGATCCAACTGTGAAAAAACATAACAGACACACAAAAAAACTCAGTAACACAAAAAGATTAACGGCCTGAAAAGCAACATAGCACTCCCAGCATAAAAAGGGGCAGACAGGCCATTATGATTCAGAGTTCTGGTAATAAATATATATTTAAAAAACAACAACAACAAAAAAACACCCTGTTTGTGCTGAGCACAGCTGTGGCATGGCTGTGTGCGAGTGCTCAGATGCAGCCATGCTCTCTGAGAGGCCAGGGCCATGAAAGAGGTCTTTCACAATGAGCGATCACTTCAAAAGAACTCGCAAACAAAGACAAACCTATTTCAGAGCACCGCGCATACATAATCAGGCCGTGTTATGGAATAACGATGCCTCCTAAGCTCTTACTCAGTGAGGGTTGGCATATGTAAAATGAACCAGTGACTACCAAATTTTCATATAAAATATGAAATATTTAGGTAAGGAACATAAACGTCAAATAAGATTTAATTTCATGCAGTGGTGCTGAAAAGGTCCTGGTGACGATGCTGTGTGTATGCAGCAGCTCGTGTGGTGTTTGTTATTGCTTCGGGTGAGCTCCTGACCTCTCATATACCACCAAAAAGGTCAGCAGTAATAGATCCTAAACACCCTGGAATCTGGCTTGAATACAAACGCCATCAGGCTTCTGGAACTGACAAGATGTGCCTAAAGTTCAAACCTTCACACACACAAACAAATACTCACTAAAACTAGCAAACACATTTACATTTTAGTCTACATGATCTAAACTAACATCAAGCTAATCTACTTTGAAAACAGGCCCAGTCCTCAAATACTCCCTTTCTTCCACATATATTATACAACAATTTGTTCAGTTGCAGGAAATATAATCAACAAGTCAGTTATTTCAGCTGACAGGGAATGCCATTAACTACAGGAAAGACACTAATGTACTGTAAATGAACTTAAATTTGACTCAATATTGATTTATTTTTCATGTTTATCAGTTATTCCCATTAAGATTCATCCCATTTACTAAGGGGAGCTGAACACCTACAACTGCTAAATCATCAGAAAGAAAAAGTAAATAAACAATAGCAGATATTGTGCATACTATAATAATATAAATGTACATTATTTATTATAATTAGTTTTATATTACAGCACTGTTGGGTGCTTGAATCTGATGGGACATTTTCTAGTCATTTTCTATACCAGCAGCTCTGACAGTAGTGACGGCTGCAAGGTTTTAATCAGTGCACTCATTCTAATATGTTGTCACTTCTATAGTAACAACTGCATTCATGGGGACCTGTATGGTAGAAGCTCGACATAAACTGTCAGAGGTGAAGCTGTTCTTTTATGTTTCCCTTCTGGGGAAAGTTTGGACAGAGGGCTTCGAGTAACATTTTCTCAGTAACATCACAAGTTACTTATTTTGTCTTATATTTTCAAAAAATGGAGACTGGTGTTGTAGCATAAGTGATAACAGGAACTAACTTGTATCATGGACATTCTACAAGGTTATATGTAACTGAAAACAGATAAAACATACAACGTGCCATCTTTTAATAAATAAAACATTATTAAATTTAGCAAACTGCTGTTGTGTAAGAGGAAGAAAACACTTCAGGATATACTATTATGGGGAAAAAAAACAACCTTGGGGTGGTAAGGGGATCACACCACCCATTCAGTGATTATTTTCCTATTACGTTCCTATATGTCCTGCTGTTCTTTTTCCCTTACTTAATATTGTATTATTTTTCTCTGGAGAGAATCTGCGATAGAGCATTGGATAGAAACACATTTGCTTTGCTATGTCCATGAAACACTCCGCACTCTCTTCAGCATTGATCCTATCTTCTGTTTTTATTAGGGTTGTTCATTATGGAACCTATTTTTATCAATATAACGCACTATGAGGTAAGTACAGTTACTCCCTGATATCCAGTAGTCCAGTAGTTAGACTAATTGCAGGTTATTCATTCATAGCAAGTATGAGCAACTAGCTAATTTTAACTAATATAACTACTTTATTAATGACGGAAAGGTGAGAAAAACTGACTTATCCAATAAGAAGCTATTATGAATCATGCATGAGGTTAGAGGCTGAATATAGCACTCATTGAGAAGTGTTTCTAATCTCTGACTAAAGGCTGAGTACAGAGAACTGGGCCCTTAAACCTTCCAGCACTAACCTGTTGTGACCTGGGCTCGCCAGTTACAGAAAGTAATCCGTGGCGCTGGAGTAGAGCTTCCTAACAACCTCCAGTGTGGTATAGTTCCTGAGGACCCAAGACTGAAGCGGATTATTGTCACAGTACTCCACCGTAGGCCCGTACGTCCCATCCTCCAGCCGACTGATGGTGAGGCATGACTGTGTGATAATGTGCAGGAACGTGCCCTTCTGATGGTCACCATTGCACACCACACAGAGCATCATGAATGAACATGAATGGTACACCGCGCAACACGGACACACCAGGATCTAGTGTAGAACACAACACTGCTCTGACACTATTTTCTAACACAGTACAAGTGCATGTGGCAAGCTTAAAGATGATGAGTCTTGGGAATGATGTATGGATATAAGAGACCAAACTGGACGCCTGGCCTAGTACTGCAGTAATCTCTACCATTTTCCCCAAATTAAAAGTGATCTTGGCGTAAGTGCCAGGATTTAAAAAATAATGTGATATATGAATAACTAAACATCTATTTTTAAATTTTTACCATCTACTCTTCAAGCAGTACATGTGAAAAACTGGTTTGCTGACAGTGAAATATTCAGCATAAAAAAAAAAAACCTATTAAACTTTCATGATCTGGAATTTTGTAGTCAGCAACAGCTTTTAAAAATAGCTTCAATATGGGCTGCATTGACAGACTGTGACATTTCTCAAAACCCAAAACCAGTGAATATTTTATGCCATATAAATTACTCATCAAAATGATTTTTCAGCAGTCTAGGCCAATATATAAATAAACTGGTCTACAGGGGCTTTCAGAAGAGTTGTTGAGGAGGCCTAAATAATTTGGCGGTGAAAACACAATTGGGCACATGGATAGGCCAACACTACAGCCCAATTTTCTACAGACAAGGATGTCTGTGACTAAAATAAGTGTTCTTTTCTCAACTTTCACTCCCGAGCCTCTTGTGGTGAGGTCCTCTTTCATATGTCATGCCTAAATACTTCCACAAGTAGACCATTCAATCAATGTGGTTATACTCAGATGTTGTTAATACAGATACCATCACAATATATTTTCATATCCTGGGTGTTTCTAGTTAATATAGGGCCATTTATAATTAATTAAAGGACAACCATGACTTCTAACTACTTACAAGAAATTTTCAAGACTGAAACTTTACTAAGTTACATACAAAGCTTTACATAGGCTACAATTTAGTTTCAAGATCTATACTGCATTATAAAGTTATAATTAAAACCTACAGATGATGCAGAGCTGCCAAAATATATGGTTTAGCCATAGCAGTTACAATTTTTATCCCATTGCGATAGCAATACGGAAGACATCTATATCATAACAATACCTTTCCTACTATAAACTATACTTTTCCAGATAACGCGCTAGTCAGTCAACTATGAATAAAATTAGGCTGGTAGAAAAGCCATTTGCTTGTGCCGATGTTATTTAGGTGAACTTTGGCCTGTTTATCGAGACGACAATGCAAAATACTCTTTTTGCTCATAAGACAGAGGTTTGTGAATTTACAGGTTATTCAATAATCAAAGCACAGGAAAAGTGTGTTCTCATTGATAAAAATCTTATTTCTTATAATACATCTGCAAATATTGCATGCTAATTATATTATATGCTTTATTATGTTCAACATCTGAATTGGACCAGACCAGAAATTTTGTAACAACTGTATAAAGTAAGCTCACATACTCAGGTGACTGCTTATAACTCCAAATCTCCAGAATGCAGTTATATTCTGTTAGCATGGAGATTTACTGTTTGCCAATCTACACTAGGGATTTTGTGGTAGAGTTATGCTTTTCCTTTGTTAGTTAGTGTTGGCGCCACTAGATATTGCTACATCAGTACAAAGAATTTATAAATCCAATTCACAAGGACTTCTTAAGAACAAGCCACATTCTACTCTGCTCATAACCAACACATGAAACTACCACAACATCCAGCAAAATAGCTTATCTTACCTTAAAATCATATTCCCACTTGCCAGCATACTAAGCAATGAGAATAATGATGCTTTCAAGTAACTTGTAGATCCTGGTATTCAACCACAATGTCCTTGAAATTCAAAGTAAAAATGTATGGCTTCTAGCACCATCTGGTGCTCAAACACAAGTGTTTCAAATCAAAGGTTAGCACATATCCATGTTGAGGATATGAGTATTTCAATCTTACTAGGTCAAAATCTTTAATACACACCTCAGCATCATACTCAAACATCTGATTGCCTTTCATGTGATGGCACTTCAGCATGATGACGGGGCCATTCAGACGGGACACGTCCAGACACAGGTCATCGGTACGGATTTCTTTATCTGCTGTGTATGAAAACACCTACACAGCACACAGTGCGCACACACACGTTATAACACTTAACAAGTTCTCTGGTGTAGATTGAAGTATGATGGTGAAAATAGTTCTGAACGGACAGTGTGTGTGTACTGGGTTAGTGTGTTCTCACTTGGTTCCCACCCATCCCGTGGCAGTTAAAGAAGCCGACTTTCTCGTTCTCTTTCCTTCCCATGTTGTCCACACACTGGTTGGTCTCCACGTTTCTGATCTGTGGATGAAGCAAGGCCAAGACTGTTTACCATATTGATAAAGGACACTATAGAACTCCAGTTACAAATCATATTACAAAGCTATACATATTTCTGCTGCTTTGTTCAGAGACGCGTGCACACAACGCTGAAATGAAATCAACAACTTAATACCCTGGAATTAAAGTTATATTTGACAACTAAGCTTTTAATCTTTTAATGTGTTCTATACTATTTTTTTCATAAGCTGTGTTTTGTTTTAAAACACATCACATATACACTATATGCCCAAAAGTATGTGGACACCTGCTCATCATAACCATATGTGGTTCTTCCCCAAAATGTTGCCACAAACTTGGAGGTGCAGAATTATATAGGATGTCTTTGTATGCTGTGGCTTTACAATTTCACTTCACCGGAACTAAGAGACCCAAACCTGTTCCAGCATGTTCCTATTCACAAAGTGAGCTCCATGAAGACACGGTTTGCAAGGCTAGAGTGGAAGAACTTGAGTGGCCTGCAGAGAGTCCTGACCTCAACCCCACTGAACACCTTTGGGATGAACTGGAATGCTGACTGCGTCCCAGGCCTGCTCATCCGACATTAGTGTCAGACCTCACTAATGCACTTGTGACGGGATGAGGAAAAATTCCTACAGCCATGCTCCAAAATTAATGGAAAGCCTTCCTAGAAGAGCGGAGGTTATTATAACAACAGCAAAGGAGGGGCTAAATCTGGTATGGGATTTTCAAAAAGCACATACTGTATGGGAGTGCTGGTCAGATGTCCACAAACCTTTGACCATTTAGTGCATTTAATAGCACATTAATAACATACTTAGAGCATTACCTCATTTTTGAAAAATAAATAAATAAATCCATATAATTCCAAGACTGGGGACTAGCAGCTTTAAAAGAATGTAAAGGATGTCAACAATGCAAATCTAGTAAAATCCAAAATACACTTTAAATAAGCAATCATTTGATATTGAAAGACACAAACCAAACAGAGAGAATTTAGAATAGTTTGGAATATACAAACATTCAAGTTCTAAACAAGACAGCAAATACAAATTAAGTTAGAGATAAGTGAAGGATGTTGGTGTATCCCATACATGGTCTGAAAGTATAGCTGTCACATGGTCTTCTGTCTATGCTGTATAGCTCTGTGTCCTGTATACTCTACACATGGAAGATGAATATGCAAAGAGGTTTCATGTATAGTATACATGGCACATGAGTGTTGTTTGTTGTTCTCTGTGTTGGCACAATTATCACAAAAAAAGGCCCCTGCATGAGCTTTCAAATAGATGTCGTGGTATGACTTTAGTCATGATTGCACACCACTGCATTTAGACCTGAAGCGTGCAGCTAGAGCAACGTGAACAATGTGCAAACTATTCTCAATATTCTTAAACTGGACGGTGAGAGAACTGACAGTGCCAAGCAGTGATCCTGGTACATGTAAAAGTTAAAAACTGAGCTTGCTAATTTCTGGAAAGGGGGGGGAAAAAAAAAAAAAAACTGTTCCTGATGTTGCTCTCAATCTTGTCAAGGAGATGAGAAAGAAAGATCCTAAAATTAATTAATGTAATTGCATGTTGTGCAGTCACTCAATCTCCACCAAGTCTGTAGCAATCGTTTCCTGCTCTTGTAATTAAGAACAAGTGGCCTTGACTTGCCCATGTGCCTGGCAATGTCATTAAACAACACTGAAACAAGTCATTACAGTTCATTCATAAAATACACTTTACCTGCAGCACATATCACTTACAATCATGGATCACTGTTTAAAGCTCTACTCGGTTCCATCTTTAATGATTGCGAAATCAAATAAGTCAGCTACTAATTTAGAAATATGCTATCTATTTGGGTAGAGTCTATTCATAATGGAATGTTATTAACTATTCAGGAGTGAGGTTTATAATTACATAACATAAAACCTAATGTGTCTGTAGTAAAAGTGATATAAAGCTGGTTGAGGTGGAGAGCCCTCAGCAAGCTGAACCAGCAGCAGAGGTGTAATGGGCAAGATTTACTGCAGAGTTGTAAATGATCAAGCCTCACATAACATCTATATAACATCTATAACACTCAATTTCTCCAAACAGTATCTCACACTGGCTCAGAAGCCCATTATAAATCAACAGCTCAGGCTGCCAACGTTCCCTGACTCCATGGAGACTATTAGCTTAATAGACCTGAACCTGGGCTTTAAAACTAATTCAGTGGCTCTTGTGCAGCTATACTTTGAGCTGAGGTATACTAAAATATATCAAATATGTCTCTCTAGCCAAAGGTATTACATGTTAACGCCAAGATAGATACTCATAACTCTTGTGCAAGATGCTAATTGGAGCTCAGTTCTGGTGCATTCATAGCAGGAGATTTTAATCATGTTACCTCTTGGTTTATGGTTTATTTATTCCATAAAGTGTACCAGATACTAACCTTATAACAAATGGATCAATGAATCAGTTGGCTAAAATCGCTGAAGCACTATCCTAATAACAAAATAATAATTCTACAGTTCTGCTGGTTCCAACTAAAAATGTTTTTCATTCATTCGTCTTGGTATGGGTGTGAGGTAGGAAAACTTTGCTTTAGCCTGAGATGGTCTGAGCAGAAACAGGCCACTGCTTAAAATATGAACGTGGTAGCACATAACACTCAACAGGTTAGCTGCATTACAAAAGTCCCACCTCTCAGTAAAAACAGCCAATCGTCTTGTTGGTTAAGCTATTCAGAGAGAGTGCCTAGCCTATCAAAATGCACATGATGCATGTGCAGATGTTTCACATTTTACTCTGTTAGCTATGGAGAAATGTGCATGTGCTGTAGCTGGAGCAACCTGAAAAAAACATCAGTTCCATGTTTTAAAATGGAGCTTGTCAAACCATTTCTGATTTACGGCTCTCCCCCTATTCAAGTAGATGGCAGTCTGGTCTTCTACGACTGAAAATAACTGCCTGTGAGCATTGCAAAGATTGGACAAACTGAGTGGACAGACTTTACAAGAAGGATCATTTAAATTCTCAGATGATTGCACTCGTTGTCCTTGGGCTCACAGAGCTGGTTGCCACGTTCAGCCCAGTGGTGTGGTGTTCTGAGTTTGCGGTCCACTGGGTGGTGAGAATCAAACGGCAAATACTGATCCATGTTACTTTGTTTCCAAGAGACTGCACTTCATAAAAATTGCCGTTTGGCTTTCTGCATACTATGCAGGTCAAGAAGGGAATTTTTTTGTCTTATGTGTCTTCTAATGTAAGCCTGTTATAGTTGCTCACTGAGCTGATATGTTCAACTTTCTGAAAGCTTAGACTCAATTCCATTAGCCTCTCGTCACCCCATGGCCCATCAGCTGGCAATCGCACACCCCTCTCAGGCACTCAGTGCTCCATCAATGTCTCACTGTCCTAACTGATTGAATACTGGTGGTCCACATCAATTTTTTATTTCCGATTTTACAGAGATTGGGGCAGGGGCTTTCATCTCTGAGCAGATCTTTTATGGACATGAACAGAATATGAGGACAACTTTTACAAAAAGTTGTAATATATTACAAAAAGTGTTCTGGCTTAAAAACATTTTTAATAAAAATCCATTGTTGGACCCCCTGCTGTTTGCTAATCAGCCCCATGTTGATAGAGATGATGCAATCATTTACATGGCAACCCAGTGAAGATGAGGCTTTTCAGCATTGTTTGGTAGGAAACCAGGTGACATGCAGTTTTGCACCCCTGTAATCTGAAAGATGACAAACTACCTGCCTTACAGACCACAATTTGTGAGACAGATGACATTTCTATCAGTCTGTTGTAGTGAGGTGCTATTTTCTACACTGCGGTTTTCTGGTGATGCAATAAAAAGGAGACAAATGATCAGTTGATCTGTCTGGCAGCTGGAGGCATTGCCATTCACAATATGAGCTTTGACTCTGCAAACAATGGTGTGATGTTAGTCTATGTCTACAGATGAAACACTGCTTCATTCTTCACAAAACTAAGAGTGAATTTCTTGCTGCATTAGAACAGCAAGTGCGTTATGATTACAATATTAATCCTATAATGCAGCAGGCCTAACAGGGAATACTGGAATAAAGTAACATGAGCCCAGAAAGTTGTATACCTCTCCAAGTGAATAGTATCTGCGTGGTATCTGTGAGTCAGGGTAGATGTTCTCCAGATACCAGGAGAAAGGTTTACACTGCAGAGCTTCTCTCAGAGCCTTGCGAGCAGATACGTCTCCGTAGTCCACTCGCACCACACCTGCACAAATAC
This sequence comes from Ictalurus punctatus, assembly GCF_001660625.3. Lineage (NCBI taxonomy): Eukaryota > Metazoa > Chordata > Actinopteri > Siluriformes > Ictaluridae > Ictalurus > Ictalurus punctatus. The sequence goes on from NC_030421.2 coordinate 22,891,289, forward strand.
ACACCTATTACTATACTGCACAGCACTGTAGGCAGAACAGGGAAAAAAAAAAACTTTAAACACGTGATATTGTGCATGGTGTGTGTGTGTGTTCTGAAACTTCACTGGAAAGAAACAGCAGTGATATTGGTTGAAAGTCCTGGGATGCATGCATCAGATTTTAGATATAGAGCCATTTTAAATCATTTTAATATTTGGAGAAAGTTTGTGGGATCAATATTATACTGTATAATATTCCCCTCACATTTTAAGAACTAATGTGATGATGTATTAGAACAAGTGCATTAATATAAACCTGTGATTTGAATGACAATAGAGACTACTGTCAGAGCTGCTGTTATAGAATACTAAACAACATTTTCCTGACCAATCAGATGTGGTATAAATATTAGTTGATACCGTCTGGCCAATCAGATTTGAAAATTCAACAGCACTTTGGTATAATGAAAACTAATACAGTCTGGTTCTGTTTAGGGCTTAGTGGATGTCCATAGACAGTAGACCCTTAATCTCAGGGTCGTGGGTTTGAGCCCCATCTTGGGCACCCAAACCCAGCCACTGGGATTGCATCATGAAGGGCATCCAGTGTAAAACCTGTGCCAAATCGAAATATGTGGATCATAAACCGGATTGCCATAAGGGAGACAGATGACCTGCTGTGGTAACCCCTAAGATGTATGTAATGTGAATTAAATCTTTCAATAAAGTTTGACTGAAAAACGCAACCCCTGACTGGAGCAGCCAAAAGAAGATTTGCGCTTCAAAAATGCATCAGTTTCCCTCAACCACTAGGGGGAGCGTCAGTATCAAATTTCTTACACTTAAGACTCAAAGCTTTCTCTTTTCTTATAAGTTCACTTATTTTTAAAGTTGATTCTGTTTTTGATATAATAAATTCCCAAAGAAAATATAGATCTGTTGTTTATTATTTTTATTTTAAAATATATGAGATGAATACTACATATACACTATACTAATACTATATTAGTTAAGATGACAACCTGCCAACACCCCAAAAATCCTCTTCTTTGCAACAGCTGTAAATCTACACTGGCTATGCCACCCAGGGCTTTTGTGCTGCCCCCAACCTAGAAGCTCATTTATCATTTCTGCACAGAGGACTCCTCCAATGGGATATATTTACAGTAATCCCTCCTCCTCTCACCAACCCTCTCCCCTCCATCTTTTCTTAGACCACCAACGTTACCACATTTCACTCTCAGCATACCTTAAACACCTCCTCTCTCCAACTGTGGCAGTGACAGGAGAGGCAGCAATCACGAACAAATCATATTACTTGCCCTACTAAACAATGCAGCATGACCTGGTTATTGGACAACTATGTTACCCTCATGTCCCATAGGAGCAGGAAGTACACTGCTCATGAACACGCGAGCAGCAGAGCACAACTGAACGATGCTCTGAATACTGAGTGACACTTATAGTACAAAGCCAGGAATGAATAAAAGATGGCAGATACAGTAGCTGGGTGAGATCCTGCAGGTCCCTGCTGCACAAGCACAGAAATAGCCCATGTCAGCAGCAGTTTCTGTGATTGATGGGTGTGATATTTAAGTGGAAAATATTTGGGCTGATGTGCTACTGAAAAATGCTGAGCAACAACAAAAAAAAAACTCTAGAGGGACACTGTGGGAGGCTCAGCTGATGAAGTGCTCCAATTTATCAAGGCCAACACAAAGATTTGCCACATCAGCTCACAAAGCCACAGAGACACACTAACCTCACTAGTTTATAACAGGTTGAATTGTGGGTCAGTATACACCAAGGGCATTCCACTAGGGTTGTGCCGATAAAGGATGATATCGGGGATAGCTGATGCCTTGGAGGATATGTCAAGACGATACTTGGCTCGCTTTCCCGTGACAATACAAGTAAGTAAATAATTAAATAAATTAGTAACGAAACAAGACAATAAATAAGTAGATAAATTTTTAAATAGGTGAGCAAATAAATACGTGATAATATCGTGTATCGGTGATCCCATAGGCTGACCATAGGATGATCTGATTACAGAGAAGATTGCTCAACACTACACTCCACTAAGGTTAATTTTCTTAAGGTTAACTTTTGTTAACTAAGGTTAATGAATGTCCAGCTACATAAAATGTCTTGTTTATAAAGGGCCACCAACTAGCAGGTTTACTAAATGGTGACATTTTCCTTTTAATGCTTAAGCATTTGTAATCAGCAGGCTTGGGGACTACATGTCCTTTTTTCAGACCTTAAAAAAGCATCTAAATTTGAGAAAATCTCCGGGATTCGGCTTTAATTTCATTACGATGTGCTTATGGCCTAATACTTCATCATGTGTGTGCATGTTTGCATTGCTTTAACTCCTCTCTGTAATTCTCGCCTTCTTGCACACCGATTGGTCTATTATAAAAGGCTTGCGGTAACTATTGGCCAAATTCTACCTCTCAACCATTATCCTACTCTCAGCAAACGTGCAAAGGTGAAGCGTTGTTGAGTACGGCATCAACACAGCAGAAAATGACAGCTGTCCTGAGTCGAAACAATGCCCATGGCCATATATGGTCATTTTTTATTTCATGTTATTACATTGCTTCGTGTAACATGGCCATTCAAATGTGTGAATTATGGCAGAAGGTGCACTCATAGCATCTGATTTTTTATTTTATCCCATGGACATTCAAAAGAAGGAAACTAATTTTTTATATATATGTTGTTAGTGTGTCTTTTTGTCTTTTTCAGTGGATTAAAGTTATTTATTTTATTAAAACACATCCCAACATTGAACTAACATTGCTCTAAAATAAGCTCTAAATAAAAGTATTTTAGATCATATTTATTTTCCCTTGACTTTATTTACATATGTGACCTTGAAGTAATCCAAAAATAATCAGTTTACATTACTTTCATATTGTGACACTTGGATTACGTTACCGATTACATTTTTTGTGAAGTAATTTGTAACTGTAACAGAATAAGTTTTTAACCCTGGTGATTAGTTCATGCCTATAAATAAGACTTGAAGTGACCATGGTTAGTTTTGTAATGGTTCTTCATGGTTATAGTGGTGCAACACATCAGCTTGCAGATGAAATATATCTGTTTTGAAGCAAGGAGGATAAATACATAGTTGTCTGTCCATTCACTGTTAAACATTTAAACATTCTGTTATCATCACCTCACTAATCAGATCGGAGAGGGAAATGAAAAATCAATTTAAAAAATCTGCATAAATTCCTCCGTTTCTGACTCAATGTCTATAACATTGTAGCTAGTGTCTGGTCCACTGAGCCACCGTCAGGAACATAATTTATATAAATGCATACAAGATAAATTGAACCAAAGGATCTGCTACTAAAGAAACCCTGGATTATGTCTTAAAAAGTACAGCCAGTTTTTTTTTCCAAGCAGTTTTTCAGTTCGGTCTTCTTTCTGCAAGTGACAGAATCAATAATATACAAAAAAAGCTATACAGATCGCCTAAATAAACCACATAACCAAACATTATTCTAAAAAAGGTTATAGATATAAAAGGGAAACATCAACTTGAATGCTAATCATGAATACCAAACTGATTGGAGTCTCATGATGCAGGCTTAGCATTGGTCTAAGAGGTTAAACACTAACATAATTACCCTCTTCCGCAAGAGCGCTGCAACTGATGCAAATTAGCCAGCCATGCTATTTATAGATAGCACAATGCAGCGCTCTAATGTAAGGACGCAAAAGGCAAAAGACAGGAAATTACTCAGTGTGCAGTGTATTCTAGGAATCATTCATTTATGCTGAAAGGCTAATCAATTGAGAAATAGAGTACACACAGAAAAAGCCATGGGTTACCTGGTGATATGATGTAAAAAAAGTCTTTGAATTCATCCATCCAGACTTCAGCCAGCCGTCTGTTGTTCTTGTTGATCACTTGGCCAGTGCCACCTGGGAAACTGTAAGGTGTTGCCTTCCGAAACACATGGCCTACGTGGGAACACGTGACGATCTCCAGAGAGCCACCACACTGCCAGATCTACACAGCACACTCAAAATTGGTAAGTGATTACCAGTACCATAAAATACAACCCCAATTCCAACAAAGTTGGGACGCTGTGTAAATAAACACAGAATGCAACGATTTGCAAATCTCATAAACCTATATGTTATTCATATGGGCGAACTGTGTTCACTCAATCATGTTACTGACCTGTTGCCAATTAATCTCCAGCTGTTTCTTTTCAGTAACACTTACTTTTCCAGCCTTTTGTCACCCCGTCCCAAAGTTTTGAGACGTGTTGCAGCCATGAAATTCAAAATGACCTTACCGTACATTTCCTCAGTTTAAACATTTGATATATTCTATGATCTATTGTGAAGAACATATGGGTTTATGAGATTTGCAAATCATTGCATTCTGTTTTTATTTACATTTTACACAGCAACTTTTTTAGAATTGGGGTTGTAATAATTACCCTCTCTATCCTGATTAAATCATGCTTCATTATAACTGACAAGCTCAGAGCTTTATCAGTGCAACAGAGCTTTAATAGAATTTGGCTCCCTGAGTCAATGTCATGGTAATGAGCTGTCAATCATGGTGCTTAATAACAATAATAATAGTGTACACTGCCATCACACATGCAATGGTGGACATACCCTGAAAGATATTTCTAAATTCTCTCCTCCCCATATGTCCATGCCGGGATCGTAGGTTCCAATCTCCTCAAAATAGGTTCGGTCAATAGAAAACAAACCGCCAGCCATGGTGGGAGTCCTAAGACATTAACACACACTGGGAAATCATCTTTACTCTCTAAACAGCTTAAATCAATTGAATATAAACATACCTTATTACTTTTCTTTAAAAAAAATTGTATTGGCAGTCATGTATCCCAAAAGATATGGATATGCATCTAGCCACGGGCTGTCTAAATGATTTTTAAAATGCTAATTGCAGATGATATTCCAGGATTCCCATTTAAAAGCCACCAATATGGTCTGACTAATTTCTCAGAGGAAAGCCACTGGCTCAGTGCCGTGTTTCCATCCACTTCAAGCATGGGAGCACTTTGTCTGGAAATGGAGAAGCTTTGCAGTGATTACAGATGGTGGAGAAGAGAAAGCGACTCCCCAAGGTGCCACATGAAATATGAGCTAAAAGCCAAAGCACCGAAAGGCTAATCATAATGTTCTATTCATATCACTTCTCCTGAACGTTAACAAATGAAAATGTTTCTATGCTCTTTCAGGCCTTTAAATCCTGTTATAATAGTAAAATCATTACAGCTCTAATGAATTATTGCAGTAGCTGAGGCTAAATTGCTTTTTAAAAATTCTTCTTTTGTTTCTTAACTTGATTCCTTAATCATCTGAAGCATCTCAGAGCTTCAAGCTGATGTGTACCAAAATATTAGCAATTAAAAAGAACTGCCTCAAGAAAGACATGTAGGAAAAGAACACAGATTTCCTGAGGACTAAGAGGTTGAAAGGGCAAACTGACTGTCAGAAAAAAAGGTCAGAAATGGACAGCTACATGAGAAAGGTTGGATTCACCATTAGCAAACATGCTAAAGCTTCCCGAAGACTGTGACTCACTGTTCCTTCCAGTGGTTCCCCACCATCATTAATCACTCAAATGAGTAAATTACCTGAAGGCCAAAAGCAGATTGTGGGTGTAAAAGATAAACCTTCACTCTTGGAGACCTTCTTTGCTATTAACTGGTTGAACTATTCCATTTCTACATCACACTGTACAATCATGGCATTTAAAGTAATGAAGCTTGAACAGAATGTTTTGAGGAATATAATCTAGGCCATATCTTACTCACGTCAGGGAATATATGTTTGCAAATCTGGCACTTGCTAACCCGAAGACCTGAAATCTAATTGATCTGTATTTATATGTTTAGTTTTTTGTTTTTTTGTGTGTGAAGTCTGAGGTAAAGGCCTCTGTTTGCTCTGTAATTGCTTTGTAATGACAGACAGAAGGAATCTAATTTTGGACTAGACAACAGCTCCACCTCCATAAGTCAAAGATAAGTCAAAATAACACTTCATGAGTCATTGTTCTATAGCTTCAAAGAAACTTGTTTTAGAAGCTACTGCAGTAGCTGTTTTGTACTGAGATTAGCTGATGATCAACATGACAAACTGCTATGCTCGCAGTTATGTCAGCTCTTGTTCTCACGAGTTTGACACTCCTGAACCAAAGACATCACCAGAAATGTTATACGGAGTAAAGTAAATCATCTATATTAGTAATAAGAGTATTAAGAGAATTTGAAACCTGGTGTGTGCAAAGCTTTCAAGTTCATTACTACTCACCTGACGGGTAAAGTGCGATCTCCTTTGCGTCGGTCCATCTCTCTCTGAGGAACAGGGTACCACCTGAAGTTCAGTTTCCAATTAAAGCCTCCGTATGTCATGTCTGAGCCCGCCATGTACTCAAAAGTCTCGTCACTGATGACATCAATGATGGGGCAGACCACAGCTTTCCTACAATGGTTTCAACTCATTTTACCAAGAGGAGTTACTTATCTGGTCCTAGATTATTCAGGGAGGAACAAACAGGCAATTTCATTTCCTTGCTTAGGGTCAAAAAGAAATACACACAATCCTCCGGTCATTACTCTCTACAAGAGCTATACAACACCATGCCCAGAAAATGCCAACTGCTGTGAGTTATACCCAAAAGGAACTGATTATGATCACTTCAAATCCAATTATAGTCATAGCATCACACCTGACATTACATTACATTTATATTTATTCATTTGGCAGATACTTTTATTCAAAGCAACCTCCAATTGCGCTGAGCAGAGTTAAGGACATTGATCAAAGACTCGAACTTTAGGTACCAGGATTCAAACTCACAACCTTCCCATCGGTGGTCCAGAGCCCTAAACACTGAGCCACCACTTTACCAATTGCACAAACCTGAATAACAGACTTCGCCTTATATTCCCTGATTTAACAAAATGAAACGTCAAACTGTTTTATTCACCAACTGCTCCTTCACACATAGAAAGTGTGTATTTTCTGTTAGAAATTAGACTACCTGAGTGTATAGTGAAGTGCATTAGGAGTCAGGGAATATAACAGGGTATACACACTTAATGTAATTCTAATGCTGTGTGTTCAGCATTAAAAGTCTTTCCTTGGTGTGTAAAAAGGCAATAAACGAGAGAGGGGAGGCAACTGTGAAGCACTTAAGGACAAGAGAGTGTATCACACTTTCTAATGGGGAACTGGATTAGACTGGAGAAAATCATACGTCTGATACATTTAAAAGATAAAAGATGCAGAGAGGAAACTCTCAGTGTATTAGGTGGTAACAAATCTTAAAGTAAAAGCTAAAATAATCTGTAATGTACTGACCTAAACTAGGGCAAAGTCATTATCTTCTACTACTGTAATAGCCATTATCAGGAATGGAGCTACAGATTATACACCATGGGTTATCACAAGGGCATTGACAAACTTTTCTTTTTTTTTTTTTTCTTTTAAATCAGAAGCACAACCCAATGTCTTTGTTGTATAAATCTCTATTAATAATCCCTTTAAGCCATTAAACAGAGCATAAATACAAAAGCTATTAACTTGATGTCTTCTCAATTTACAGTTTCAACAAAACATTTTTGAACCATATGGAGATTTCTAAATTAATTACCCATAAAACGTGGTCCAATCTTCATCCAAATCATAATAACAGACAAACATGTTTTGCACAACTGCACTGTTCATGTTTTCAATCATTCATGTCCAGTCTAGAAGATTGTGAACCCTTGTATTTAATGGAAACTCCTTTAGCAGCAATAACCTCCACCAAACATTTCCTCTAGTTGCTGATGAAACCAACACAACTGTGCAAACAAACTTTATATCATTCATCCTAAAAAACGGTTTCAAACAGTTCCTCAGTAATCCAGGGACTTCACAGCCCTCTTCAGGTCATGTTCATCGGGTTCATTTCTGAATGCTAGCACGGCCATTCCAAAACATGAAGAAACATTTTCTTCATTTTAAATTATTCTAATGTTGATTTACTTGTGGTTTGGTCATTGTCTTTTCACATCATCCAATTTCTAGTGGTGACCGACCACTACCCTGACATTCCCCATGCAGTTTTGAATCTATTGGTCCCTTAGTTCATAATAAGGTGACCTGAGGCAGCAAACCAGTCGTAAACCATAAATGCTACCTCCATCATGCTTCACAGCTGGGATAAGGTTTTGATTTTGCTGGGCAGTGATGTTTCTCCTAAAAACACAGATTTGTACATTTCTGACCATCCCATCCTGAAAGCACTGGGGAACAGAAGACATGAAGCAGAAACTTGACCTTGCATGCCTTTTTTTTTGTAGAGCAAGTGACCTCTCTAATCCACACCTATAATCTGTCTGGGCTCATTAATTAAATTGACCTGAAAGCATTCACACATTGCAATTACATTTGCGACCCTGCAGCTGACCTATGCCATATGGAACCAGTGGCACTGAGCATGCGTTAACAGTATCAATGCGGTTTGTCACAGCCTTAGTCACTGGGAAGCTCTGTATGGTCTTGGTTGCATTACGCATGTTGGCAAGGCTGAAGGAAGAGTGGTAATCCTATGGGCACCAGAGGAGGTGCATCAGGCAGTAATGTAAAAGTTCTCACTCTTAAGTAGGCATAAATGGTTTTCACACTCAGATGTTTTTTTCCCAAAAGACATGAATGCAGCAGTAGCCCAAAGGTTCACATAATTTTTTAAACCTTCAGTCAGAATGTATAAATAGTGTGTTTAGTTTTCTTGTCATTACTGTAAGTAGACTGTATTAGTTTATAATTGTGATTTAATTACATGAGCAATTAATGAAGAACTCCTGTTCATTCTGAAGGGTTCACAAACTTTGCAAATGTAACTGCAAACTACCCTTTTTGGCAAAGGCTCAGTTATTCCAAAAATAATTTCTTTTTTGCCATTGTACCCTTTATAATCTGCTGTGTTCAGCTCAGTTTTCACTAGGTACACTCACCTGTCTTCTTTAAGGCGGGCGAGCAGTGGTTCTAACCAGCCCAGAGTGCACTCACAGTGAGCATCCAGGAAGGTGATAACCTGACCTCTGGTAGCAGCTGCTCCTCTCAGTCTCGCACGGATCAGACCGGAACGCTGCTCCATCCGCAAGATCCGCACCGGTACCTCCAGTGTCTTCACATAGTCCTCCAGCTTCTTCTTTAGGAAATCTGCCAATGACATGAGACAGAGTGAAAAATGTCAGAACTTTTACATTCCGAAATGTACTGGAGGGCAGTGGTAGCTCAGTGGTTGGACTACTGATCGGAAATCAAATCCCAGCACTGCTAAGCTACCACTGCTAGGCCCTTGATCAAGGCCCTTAACCCTAAACTGCTTAGTTGCATACATGAGACAAATGTAATCCGCTTATGTATTGTCACTTAATGTATTTTCTGAAGTTTAAAGTTCTTAAAGTTGAAGCTTCAGAATATTCCAGCAATGGAAAGGTACCATATAGTGAAGTATGTCCATTATCAGGAGTGTAACTATAATTTATACACACATTAAGTTGATCAGCATTCATATTACCTCTTTCACTGGCATCATCCACCAGTAGGATTTCCACCAGCAGGTGCCTCGGAGAGCGGTTGATGACGCTATGCACAGTACGCAAGAGAGTGCTCCATGCCTCGTTGTGGAAAACAATCACAATGCTGGTGTTGGGCAGGTCATCAGGGTATACCTTTGTTTTACACCTTAGTGAGAAAAGAAGAATAAATGTTTTGGGTGGTTACGTCAACATTATTTGATATCTACCACTCATTCGTATTGGGTTCCAGCTAGATGATCAAATCTTAACTGGATAGCAATTTGCAGGTAATATTTGTTCCAGGCCATATATAATAGTCCAACCTCGGCTGACACAATCATGTAATATTAATAAGGCAAGGAGCAAAAGTCAGCACGATGCATATATTGAACAGAATAACTTATTCTAAAGCACAGTATGCACTCATTTGTGGAACTATGTGCATAAATTCAAACTTCCACCCCAGAAAAACTTCGTATAAAATGCTAATGGCAAGGACAGAGTCTCCTTTGCCCAATAGAATGCCTAAGTCTCTAGTAGATACAGAGACCAGTGGGGGTTTGTCACTTTCAGATCTTAAATAAAGCATGAGGTTACATTAGAGATGGAGATGGCTCGATAATAGAGAGAGAAAAAGAGACTGAGGACGGGTGAGGTCAGAAGAAGAGATGCGGACATGAGGAGTAATGACAGCAGGATTCCATCTCTCCCCTTCTGTGATGCCAATGGCATGACATAGTAAGGGGGCATAAAACTATGTCACAGGGAAGCACGGTTTGTATCTGCAGGCTTGCTTTTAATAAACTACAACACTCTTGAGTAATCCAGATGATCCTCTGTGTGGTGTATTATTGATTTGAGTGGTATACATCAATGTCATGTTTCAACCTTTCTGCAATTCTCGCTTCAAGTAGTTTTGTTCCGAATGCTGTACTGTAAAACAGACTGCACATTCCTTGTTATCATCCCTAAAGCCATAATGCTAGCTCTGTGTTTCCCACTGAGGTCCGGGGAATGAGGAATATGCTTTAAAGATGAAAAATGTGAGGAAGTGGTGCTCATATTGTTGTAAAACTGAGATAAGAGTGTATAGAGAGAGAAAGGCTGTTAACAAATGGATACAACAAAACAGCAGAGTAAATCAGTGACCCGAGATGAATGCAGTCATGTTCCAACCTAACAGCTCTTCATTATGCTCCACAAATGGGATTTGGGTTTCAACAAACAAAGACCTTTCACATCTATTTGTAGCTGGCAGGAGAGAAAACAATCACAGTTTGATAGTTTTAAGAACATGACTGCACCTCTCTGCACTTTATAGAACATATCCGGCAAAAAAAATGAAATTAGCTTGCTATTAGATAAAAAAGGGAGCTATATTTGAGATGTGTAATGCCACAAGGGTGTATATAAAAAGGGTTTCTATATTTAAAAACACATTAATCCTATCCATATAGAATTCCTTCCTAATGCACGTGTGTAGCTTGGGGTATACAGCATGGGGTAAATGAGAACAGAATCTCCTTTGTGGTTGCTCTCAGCATGATTAATGTGGTTCAGCTAACATGCACACACACACAAAGATTTACACTCAAACACAATTAACCCAACCGTCCTATATGCTCACCCGTCCAATCGCACATCCGGCAGACTTCTGTTGAGTGCTATCATGTCACTGGCCATCAGGTTGAACTGGTTGATTTTAAAGAGTTCCTTCATCTTCTCTTGGTCCTCTTTCGGGATGATCACAGCCTTCCCCATCTCTCCTGGACCCTCATGAGTTCGGGACATCACGGCTGTGCAACAAAGGTAAAAGGTTAGATTAAGCATTCAGGTCAACGCACTTGGCGGAATGGAACCAACATTAGGCCATGTGCACTGTGATTACCACTGAACTTTTAGTCATGGAGTGTAGGCAGGAAGCTGAGTTCGAAATGTCTTTGAAAAAGAGTGTTGCAGTGAGCAGCTTTTCTGACTCACTGATCCATGTTATAGAATATGTCAGCTACAGTACATTGCAAGGCCACCCTTGGACTGTGACTTGCTGCTTTGTTACATAGCAAATCATTTTAGCAGCATTACACTACAATAATTACAAATATATCAATGTACAGTACAGGGTCAGAGTGTGTGTACTGGCAAAAGTATTATGCATGACAATAGTTTAAACCTTATGTAGTCAACTGCTACAAATGAGACATAAATTAAAGTAGGGGAAAAATGTAATGCCTAAAAAATAAATAGCAACAAGGCAATAACTTTATTCACTGAATCATGCTGATTACTGTATCGCAGTGTATAATCCATTCATCCATTTTCTGTACTGCTTATCCTACACAGGTTCATCTGAAGTCTGAAGCATATCCCAGGGGATTCAGGGTACGAGGCAGGGAACACCCTGGATGGGGTTGCACACAGTTGCACACACACTCAAACACCCATTCACACTCTAAGGGCAATCTTGCTTGCTAGAGGCTTATCATACCATCTTGCTAATACTGGAAGCCCATCTACACCAAGTCAGTTAAGAGGATTCCACAACAACCCAGCCAAGATGAGACCAGATGATTCCAAAGCTTTCGAGGTAAAAAAGCTAGGATTAACCCAACGGTCTGTGGCGGGTGGATAGGTCAGGTTATGCTAAAAATTACACAGCAAACCTAGGCTAGTATGGCCTTCCACATTCTCAGATCCTCAAAATGGCATAGAGAGGAGTGAAATATTTCCTGCATCACTGTCTAAGAAACATGTCTTAAAGAAGACCTGAACTGAATAAGAAATAAAGGCTCTAAATAACAGTACAGATTTTTTTAAAGAAAATACACAAAAGTCATTTTTAAAAGTCATCTTCAGGGTGTTATTCACTACTAGGTGCCCTAGTATAACAGATAACAGAATGTCAAATCCTTACACTGAATTTTGGGTGGTGGTATACATGCCAGATTCAAAAGTCCTCATTAAATATATACATTCACAAAGCAGCGTTGTGAGTAGGGTAAGACCAAGGAATATAGCTGTGATGTGTGGCAAAAAGTTGTTGAGCTTCACAAAATGGGAAGTGGCTATAAGAAAATAGCACAAGCATTGAAAATGCCCATTTTCACCATCAGGGCAATAATTAAGAAGTTCCAGTCAACTGGAAATGTTATGAATCAACCTGGAATTGGACGTGTGTCTATATTGTCTCAACGCACTGTGAAGAGGACGGTTTGAGTGGATAAAAAATCTCCAAGGATCACAGCTGGAGAATTGCAGAAGCCTTTTACAGGTGGTAGGTAATTAAGGTCACAGTTAGAATAACTTAGGACACTAAAGAGACCTTTCCTCTGACTCTGAAAAACACCAGAAGAAAGATGTCTAGGGTTCCTGGTCACCTGCGTGAACATACCATAGACCTACTGCAGGGAGGCATGAGGACTGCAGATGTGGCCAGAGCATTAAACTGCAATGTCTGTAATGTAAGACAGCTAAGACAGTGCTACAGGGAGACAGGAAGGAGAGCTGACCGTCCTTGCAGTGGAAAATTACATGTAACCATGTGTCCCCCCAGACGTGATGGAGAACTTGTAAATGCCTTGGTGGAGGAACATCTCACAGCAAGAACTGACAAATCTGGTGCAGTCCATGAGGATGAGATGCGCTGTAGTACTTAAAGCAGCTGGAGGCCAGATACACCGCATACTGACTGTTACTTTTGATATCGACCCCCTTTGTTCATGGACTCATTATTCCATTTCTGTTCATCAAATGTCAGTGAAACTTGTTTAGTTTATGTCTTAGTTGTTGAATGTTTTTATCTTAATACAAATATTTACACGTGAAGAAATTTGCTGGAAATAAAAGCAGTTGAATGCGAGAGGAAGTTTCTTTTTTTGCTGAGTACATGTCTAAACGAACCAAACCATGGGAGAAAACCCACCAGGTTATGAAACAAACGCTCCAAAAGAGCCAGGTATGAGATTGCCCTGAGATTCAGGATTTTCACTTCATTTGAATCATTTCAGAAGTAACTCGATACTCTAGTAGTCTTCTATACTCACACGCATTATACAATTGTAAGCAACTCTTACACATATCTGCTACACCAATGGAGAGTCAGTCAGTAAGACAGAAAGTCTGGTGCAAAGGTAAGTGGTGTGCATTGCTGTATTTATCAGAAAAGTAAATAAGCAATTTATTCTTAGATTAGATGCTAATGATTAGCCTCCAGGCTGGAGGGAATCATTCAGACACCATACACAATTAATTTATTTTTTAATTTACCTCTGCCCTAAAAACTTTCACTGCTTGTATGCTGTCACACATATTTCCATGTCATTTTAATATGATTATGTTAAAGACGTCTTGTCCTTTTAACTTCATGTTAAAGAATCTGAGATAATTGAATACATTGGCCACCAAATATAAAAATGACACAAATTCCACTCTTAACCTTAACTTTAAACCTCATATTAGGAGGCTCCATAAGTCGTCTATTTCCGTCGGTGCCTACAACCAAAATCCTAAATGACCTAAATAGCACAAAACCTTCCACCTGGCACAATTCAGTAACAGTGCAAACCTGAATGGCTAACAGACTGTCACCGCTCTAAGCCCTGCTCTTCTTGGCACAAGGCCGCTTAAACCTCATTTGCCTATTTAACTCCCAAATAGCTTTCTGATGATGCTCAGTCAGTCACTTTTCCTCAGGAGCTGCAACAGTCCCTTGTTTGAACCAGAAAAGCCGCTTATCTCACAGTCGTAAACCTATTTATTAGGGACAGCATCCAAGTAAAGACAAGGAAGCAGTGATGTTGTGGATTATACAGCAAGGAACTAGCAGTAGGGAGGCTCATTCATCACAGCGAAATCCATTAGCAAAGCTATCAAGTCACATTGCCAGAGAACTGTTTGGAGAGATTTTACAGCCAGGAGTGGATGAAAACTTGTTTAAAAACTTGAAAGTGAATAAAGGGAGAAACCGATCCCACAATTCGTAAACGTCTTTTGGACATTGACTAAGAACATGGCCTTGCAGCTTACTCTGTGTGCTCAAAGAAAACTGCTCAACAAGCCTAACCGATACATGACTGAATAGTATGCACGTAAAACAAGACCATGTAGTCACCTCTCTACAGAAATCACTGATGCTGGATGTGTTCTCTGTGTCAGTGCTCTGTGTCAGTGCTCTGTGTGGAGTTTGTATTTTCCTCTGGGTACTCCCCCTGTCCAAAGACTTGCGTTGTAGGCTGTCTGACGTCTCTAAATTGTCCTCAGTGTAAGAATGTGTGTGTGTGATTGTGCACTGTGATGGGTTGGCACCTTGTACAGGGTGTCCCCCACCTTGTACCCCGAGCTCCCTGGGATAGGCTCCAAGCTCCACATGACCCTGTTTAAGATAAGAGGTATGGAAAATGGATGGATGTCTTCTAGACAGGCTGGTTCACTTTGGTTGTGGGACACCGTGTTGCTTGTCATTTTCCCCCATCACCAGAACTTGATATTAGGTTTGTAGCACTTTAGTTGTTTTCTAAATTGAATAGCCAATCAGCA
>NC_030421.2:22911386-23033886 GCF_001660625.3 Ictalurus punctatus
AAACATTGAATGCTAATTGCAGCAGGCTCTCTTTACTAAACACAGTTAAATACATGTACAACACTGAACCGAACAGCTCAAGCAGGCCTCTTTTGCTCGTTCTCTCGCTCACTAATACTGAGACCTCAAATTGGACCGTGACTTTTTTTCCTGGCCATCTGCTTGGTTGACCAGCTTTGTGTTACGGATGTATTTCCACCAGTCATGCCTCAGGCCAGGGCTGTACTCCTGAGTCTCTGCTGGAAAGGCACAGTTATTAGAGCAGCCATCTGCATGGATGGACCTACACTGTCCACTGAGCAAAGCACGCAATCAAAACAAGACTGACCTGCATTACAATTACAAATCTCTCTAAATATCAAGACTTTCTGGGCTCAAACACATGCCCATTTATCATGTTCTGAAATATGTCAATGAATTCGAATGCCTGCTCAAAGATGCATGGAATTGAGAATCTTGATTTAAAAACTTTGTTAGAATGGGTACATAATAATCATAAAGTTCAATGTCTCAGTAAAAGTTTTCCAAACAACATATTGTAAGTATGAAAATTCAGCCTTGGGTTTGATTTATTTATTTGAGTTTTTTTCTACTTCAGTCCTAGAGAAAACGTAGTTGTGCAGTAAAGGTTAAAGGGTTTAGTCCTTGATCTTCTTTTCACTCACCACATGATTTGAAGATGGAGCAGCAATGCCAATCCTAAAAGGTTTAACTAAACACACATCCTGTGCTTCATACAAAAACACCAGAACACAAAGACCTTAAAAAACTTAATTCAAAATAATAAATACTACATTCTAATCAGTTTTCTCCATTCTAGTCAGTTGATAATGCTTTGTAGTTTTCGTTTTAGTAATTGACTAAATTCTTTATCCATAGAAATGCAGATGCACAAAACACAGCGTAAAGGCCTTATCCTCATGATCTTCAATGTGAATCATTTAATGAACAAACTGCTGGTGTAGTGTTACCTTGTTTTTGAGACCCTGTAGCCATTATCATTAGTTTTGTGTAACACAAAACCTGAAAACGCCGCTGAGTGCATCTTAATTAAACACTCAGCTGAATGCAGATGTCTAGCATGATTCACTGCTGTACAGTCAACAAGACATTTTAATTTGCAAGCAATACAATGTCACAATGAACTGGACTATTACTAATATAGTCCAACACAATTGTAATTAGACTTTCTATATTAGGAAGGCCACAGCCTACAGGAGTACAAAAACATTGCTTTGTAATATTTGAACTTTTGGCACTAACGAGTCAGAGTTTAATGATTACATGCTATAACACAACGTGTTCTGTTGATGATAATTAGCTGACGAGTTGAATAGGACACGTTCAAAATTGTGGGCCGTTGTGGATTTGCAGGACAAGTGCTTGACAACTCACACCATGCTCTATGTACCAATTTAAAGCTTTTTTTGTGCCAGTTAGTAAAGAAAAATAAGGGGGGAAACACTGTAGTGAGACGTCCAGCTCCACTGAGTACATCTTGATCAACGCTCTATACTTTTGTCACATTTGTCACGTCCAGGTAAACATGTAACAACAAACGTAGCCTAAGAGTTAGTACTAAGAAAACTTTTTAAACTTAGTAGAGCTTCATGTGGTAACTAATATCCAAATTGAAATGAAACTAGTCCTATCTTTATCATATATTATTATCATTTATTTTACATGAATACTTGTACTTAATTTTTTTTTGTTTGTTTTCTTATATGTAATGTTTGTCATTGTATGCATGGCTCTAGCTAACTTGTCCAGTGTTTCTTCATACCTTTACACGTGCTTAATTTAAATTATTGTTCTTGTTCTTGTTCTATTATTATTATTATTATTATTATTATTATTATTATTATAGGCTACAGACCACTGACACTGATCATGATAAATCAGTTACTGAATTTATTATTATTATTATTATTATTATTATTAACATTGGCTACAGACCATTATGACCCTGATCAGGATAAAGTGGTTACTGAATGAATGATGATTATGATGATGATGATTTTTATTATTAGTAGTAGTAGTAGAAGCTGTAGTAGTAGCAAATGTCTGACAAACACTCTCAGCATTCATTTAGGCTGTCATCTATCTGTCATTTAGCTCATCTTAGTTTAAAGTCATCAATAATTTATTGTATTAGATGTTTGACTCGCATGGTTATTACCCAAACATAAATACATTTCTAGAAAGAAACACCTCGCTCAGTGAAGGTGACACACACTTACTGAACAGAATAAATCTTTATCCGGATGAATGCCACCCGCAGGAGCTGTCAGTCAGCCAGCAACGTGTTGCATCTGGTCGCTTGTCCTCTAATTACAACTGGATGGCTGTTGATTTCCTGACAATCTCAACAGAAAACATCGCATGCCACTATAGAACACTGATATGCTGTATGCATAAATATAACGTTATGTCTAAGATCAGCCTCGGGATCAGATATGGCTTCCTAACGCAGTGGCAGCTCCGGTTAAGTGGCTAGCTTCATCATTCCTCGACTCGGATGCTCGATGGTGCTAGCTGCATCCATGCCCTATACACGGCTCTCCTCTGACGCGTCAGCTGTATCATTCCTCTTCATAACTCTTACATTTCCATAATGATCACAACCCGTCTTACAGCCGCAGAGACGCCGTCGCGCACGGACTCTAGAAGCGCAGCTCAGCCGCAAGATATGCCCTTGCATTGGATTTGTGAGCTAGGAAACAGGTACCTAACCTAATAGGTTTAATTTGAGTGAAACGCTTACAAACTGGCACAGTTTCGCTCATTGGAGAAAAGGCGTGCCCGTCATGAGGCTAGCGCGCATGCGCACCAGAGATGCGCACTATTTATCTCGGCTCCATTCTGCACGTGCACATATGGTTTAGATCGGGGGTGTACTAACTTTTTCGGCTGTGGCGCAAATGAAGAGAATCTATTAACACGAGCTACGTGCTACATGTAGCCTCATATCCACATTACATCATGTGATTATTTCAACGAAAAGGTTCAGCATTTCCTGGTGTATACCTGCAGCGCTTATAATAGTGTTAAAGTCCCCATGAAATCAAAATTGGCGTTTTGTGGCTTTTAGTATGAATATGTTAGCCTTAAGCTTATCTATAAGCTAATGTGCTCGAAAACAATGACAAAATTCTCATTTAGAAGATATATGCATTCAAAATGTACAGTCTCTCTCTGCCACCAATACTGATCAACAATTTTGATGACATCATTCTGCACTCTCATCAGATTTCTCAGTGAGGGCCACACTGCTTTAGTTATTATTTACTTATAAAAGTTCATACATTTAATTGTCATTTGGGTTTAAAATTACAAGACTATATTTTATAGGATGTTTATAGGAAGACTTTAAAAAAAACACTTGCATAAATAATGTCAACTGTGAATCTAACTGCAAATTTTGATTAGATTTTTTTTAAGGTGTGTTGTTTATATTACACATAATGTTTAGAGTTCCTTGACAATGTGGATTTGGGTTCTATGTGTGGATGAGGAATTAAAAGTATTATTAAAAATATTCCAGTGGCTTTAATGAATAAATATGGTATAAACAGAGATGTACGTCATTTGTTATATATTTTTTTCTTTGTTGCCCCCATGTCTGTTTAAGTCTAGCCTTGTGACATTAAGGTAGGCCTATATTTTAAAGAGTAGTGAGAAAAAATATTGTGATGTGATCCGTTTAAGATTCCGTTTTAGGTGATAGTGACATCCAGTGGTCATGCAGGGGCGTGCATCTAAATTTCTACTATAGCAAATAATGAGGGCATTATATAAACACCCTAGACTGGTACTGCATGAGAAACGTCTCATCATAAGTGAATGACAAACAAAATGTGAGTCTTATTACTAGTGGAGTTGAAATGTACCTTTATTCTGAAGGCCTGTCGGCTTTTTCAGGCAATAACTGTTCACCAATACCACTGAGTATGTATTTATTGGTGATAAAAATGTATATTTGTTTTTACTATCAAGCAGTCCTCTGGGATTAGGTTTGTAATAACAATAATGTGTAGTTATGGCATGCAAGACCAAAAAGTGTCAACTCTTCTGTTCCAGCCATTGGAAATGGAGAGTTTATACAAATCTTTGGAGTCGATTCCACACACAGAAACCGATTCAGCTCACATGATGATGAGGATGATGTGAAACTAAGCTGTGGCCGTCTGAAAGTGCAGCAAATAGAAATTCAGAAATTCAGTTTCGGAAGAAAGCAGGATACGAGGGAAACTGTGAAATTTATTACCAAAAAATTTTTTTTACAGTAAAACAATTTTGGCCTAAAGCACGAAAGCTTTACAGGGAAAATGAAGAACTATACTCGTGATTCAGGCACCAGCCGGGTAAGTTACACAACAATTAGCTAGTGTTAGCTTTTTTAGATAGACCGTTGTTCAAAACAGATTTATATTTTTTAAAAAAAAATAAATAAATAAAAAATAAACAAAGCTAGAATATGGCGTTAAGTTAGTTTTGTTTTCGATATCCGTCACATATTCAGCGATAAATGACAATAACTCCAAAACGACTTGCCCCAAAAATCTAAACAGTATTACCGCTAACAGGACAAAGCTAATACTGTTTCACAAGCTTCCTTTTCATTATTCTCGCTCGGTATAATGAGCAATGTGACTCACATTATGTGAGGTAGTTAACTTGGGAAGGCTCGCTCTTGGCGGAGCTGTAAGTAAGGGACCGTGGGGAAAGTGCAAGTTTTCTTCGTTTTTGCTATAACTTAGTGGGTGGTGTTTTTGTAATAGCCTTTTTTTTGTATAGGCAAGAGTATAGGCATGACATCCGTGTCATTCATTAGAGGACAGTGGACAACTTTCTCCTTTCACAACCTCTCTTTTTATCCCCTATTGGTAGAAAAGGGAATTGCATGTCCAACATTAACTTTCTATTTGAGAGTTGTCTACTGTCCTCCTCTACTGAATAACACTGGTCTCATGCCTATACGCTCTTTAACAAAAAAAGGCTATTACAAAAACACCACCCACAAAGTTATAGCAAAAACGAAGAAAACTTACACTTTCCCCACGATCCCTTACTTACAGCTCCGCCAAGAGCGAACCTTCCCTCCGTAACTCACGTAGCGGCGGCTTTTGCGGAGCAGTGCTCATTATATCGAGCGAAAATAATAAAAAAGGAAGCTTGTGAAACATTATTAGCTTTGCCCTTTTGGCGGTAATACTGTTTAGATTTTATGTGTGCAAGTCGTTTTGGAGTTATTGCCATTTATCGATGAATATGTGACGAATATCGAAATGAAAACTGACTAAACTCCGCTGTAATATGAAGAGCTGACATGAATAATCGGTAATGTCGGACACCTTGTTACTAAAAATGCAACGTTATTTATCTAAAGTACAGGTTACCCAGTGACATTATAGCTATGGCTAGCAACTCTGCAGGCTATGTCTCAAAAGTGTCTTTACAATGTCTTCTGTCCTCTTTACTGTATGTATTAAAATGTGTCCAAAAATGTTTACAGATATTGCTGCTGGCAGATTGTTTTTTTTTCTCATAATAACATCCTACAAAGACAAAACAAACAAACAAAAAAAACAAAGCTGTCGCTTAAACTTTTCCTTAAAGAAAATTATATTTGACACATTTAAATCAAGAATTTCATAAATAATACAAATTCCATGTTATCTCTTATTTAGTTTCTGTGACTCTTCCAGGACCATGGATCTGTGAGGCAGCAATGCTGCCTGCTGTGCCACATCACCCTCTACTTATTCATTTTAGAGCAATTAACATTTATGATTCACCTCCTGCTTCAGTGAGTAATCTCACTTGGATGCCCCAGAGACTTACACATCCCAAGAACTGCTGTCGTGACTATGAGATGTTTCACTACAAATAAATGTGACTTATAGCGAGACTCAGATTCACAGAATGTTGGTTTTTTTTAACATCCTGTATGTATCATTATGGATCACTGTTGTTTGTCTTCTCTGTAGGACTGTCTGGTGTCAAACAGAGGATACATTCCCTTTTAAGTGTTGCTCTTTATATTGTTTGAGGGCATTTTTCCTTGCCACTATCACTGAATGTTGAGTACTCTATTTATCCATCTGTCTCTCGATCCACCCACCATTTTATTTATTTTTTCCACAGCAGAAATGTCAGATATAGGACATTAATGTATTCGATATAATCATTTGGACTGTAGTATATTTCTCAGCTGATATAACTCCAGGCAACATTTCAAAGCTCTGAGCAGTGAAATTATTCACTACCAGTTATCCTATTTACATTTTGTAGTGTTATAACTTGCAGTGGAAATTTATTTAATTTGATGTTTTTACCATTTGGTTTGCACAATATGTCTAACATTTGAAGATGGTAAATTGTTGTGGCACAAAGGTTGTTTTTTTTGTTTGTTTGTTTGTTTTTTAAGTAGCCATTTGTTGGTTGCATACTGTAAGTATTCACCCCCTCTGACAATACTTGCAAAAATATTAACTTTGTCCATTGGGATCCTGATATTTTTAGCCATTCGTCTCAACAGCATTGTTTACCAATGGAGACCATTGGTAAACAGCTGTTCCCACATAGGATTGAGGGTTTAGGATTGAGGACTTCAACTGGGCCATTCTAACACATTCAGCTTCTTGATTTTCCATTGTAGTTTTGGCAGTGTTTTGGGGTTATTATCCAGTTGGAAGGTGGACATCCTCCCCAATCGCAAATCTCTTGCAGGCTTGATCAGGTTTTCTTCTAGGGTTGTGCTGTATTTGGCTCCATCCATCTTTGCCTCATTCCTAACCAGTTTACCAGTACCTGCTGATGAAAAGCATCCCCACATCATGATCCTCCCTTCACCATGCTTCACTGTGTGGAACATGTTCTCGGGGTAATGAGCAATGCTGGACTCCAATGCACTCCAAATGGGATTTCATATGGATTTTTTCAACAGTGCCTTTCTTCTCACCACTTGTCCATTTTTTTTATTTTCCATGTTATAGATCTAGTCCCTCTGAGCTACAGTCTGTATCTCTTCAGCTACTTCTGAATTACTCTTGGCCTCTTGTTTGCTTCTTTGACTAACGCCTTCCTTTCCCAGTCAGTAATATTTGGTGGACAGTTTATGCAATCATAACTTGCACAATCGTTTTTAATTTGTGAATAATTTTGCTAACTATATTGACATTTCCTCTCACAGTGGTATGGGCTATTTTGTGCAGATTCGTGACATATAATCCTAAATTTCATTTCATTTCCAGGTTGCACCACTACAAAATGTGGAAAACTTGAGTTAGCAGGCCACTAAGCCCCCCCCCCCCCCCCCCCCCCCCCCAACACACACACACACACAGTAGAAAGTTATGAAAAAGTTCTATTGCATGTATCCCATACCATAGACATTAAAAAAAAAATAATTGCTTTGCAATCCATGATTGGTTCTACAGTTCTGGAGGCATGTTTTTTTAACATTCCAATTTTACAGTAACGTTGTTTTGCATCTGTAGTTGTTGCTATGGACCTTACGCGAATGGCTTCAATTTGATGTGATCCTGTCGAGTGTGATGAAACGGAAAGCTGGGGCCCACCTACAAGTTGCCTGTCGTGATTTCGCTCTAGGTGGCGCCATTTGGCACGAGTCCAGGCATCGACGGGTTCGTGTGTGTGTGTGTGTGTGTGTGTGTGTGTGCTCGCGCGCGCGTGCGTGCGCCATCTCCACCATAAATGGTTCTCCCCAGAAGGTACAATATCCCATTGCCTGTGTGCACCGAGTGCGCGCTGCCTCATTACTTCCGTTTTTGTCACGCAGTCACGGGATGTTGTGTGAAAAGCAGCACCGTCTCTGGAGCTCCTCTCCCTGCACACTTCTTCCCACTTCTGATCCAGTTTCCTACTTGAAGAACTAAAATAAGACTCTTTGGACGCATTGAATACTCTCCTTTTTTTCTTTTTTCTTTTTTTTTTTGCAACTGAGCACCTGTGTGCCGAATAAAGGAAATGACAATGAACGGCACGGCGTTTAACCAAACGGACGGCGGTATTTTCTCCAACCGGACTGAGGAGATCTTGTCGTGTTGTAACTTCTCGTCGGTGGTGACGGATGACGGCTTCGCGGCAGCGGCACCGGACGATGAGCGCAGCCTCTTCATCATGAGAGCGGTGCAGATCGCCGTGATGTGCGTGCTGTCTCTCACCGTGGTGTTCGGCATCTTCTTTCTCGGCTGCAACCTTCTCATCAAGTCCGAGGGGATGATTAACTTTTTGGTGACGGATCGGCGACCGAGCAAAGAAGTGGAAGCTGTTATAGTGAGCGTGTATTAGCGCGTTCCATGGTTACAAGACTAAAAAGGTTTTCTTTCCAGTAAATGCAAGTGAACTTGCGTCCAAAACGCGTACTAACGTATAACACAGCTTAGTATGCGCTTTCACACGCGACCTTTCCAAGTTCCTCTTCAGCCAAAGTGAATGTTAAGTGAACATACTGCAGAGTTTATGTGCACACCACTGAAGAAGGTCGGACCTACCACCTGAACTGTCATATTTATGTTATGATACAAGTCCCATCTATTTACCGAAAGTGTTTCTTTGCGCACGAATGAGTGTTGGGATACATTGTGTGTGTGTGTGTGTGTGTGTGTGTGTTGTCTGCAGCAAGCCGTGCGCACTTCTGAGTTGATTTTTTTTAATGAACACACTATATGACATGTTTTTTTGTAAAACTGCACGGATGTGCGTTTGTTTAAATTGATAGGCTACATATAATGTTTCAACGTTTAAAGGAATAAAATAAAATTTAAAAAAAACGAATAATGTACACAAAAATTGTTTCCTCCAGAATTTTTATGAGTTTACCTGTAGCAGTGTCTTGGGTTACAAGCCACATTTTGTTGCATTATAAAAAAAAAAATTAAAAAAAATGTTGTTTTTTTTTACTTGATGAGTGAGCTTAAATAGGACTTTTTAAATTAAATAAGATACGCACAGTGTAATTTATTCTTCATTGATTAATTAATTAATTCTTAATCAGGACCTTATAATTCTATGGTCAGTGTGTGTGTATGTGTGTGTTGCAAAATTTATTGCATTATACTGTATAATGTACATTTCATAATGTATCATGTACACACACATGCATATGTATGTATATAATGTTCTCCATGGACAGTTAGTGTTTAAATGGGATATCAATGGGGAATAATCTATTCCTATAATTAGAGCACCTGTGCTCCTTTTATCATTAGTAACAATTGCATCACAGGAGTTTTTCTTCCATTTAGTCGAGTTTTCCATTTTTCCATTTTCTCTGATTATAAATTACACGTGTGGGAATTTTATTCAACAAGTGAACCATCCGCTCTCTTCTAATCTCTCTTTGAAGCATCTAATTCACATTTTTAAAGGAGCGTGAAAAACATTATTAACAGCTGAGTCAGTTCATACGATGTCACAACAATCATATATCATTACACTGGATTAAATAATTTATGGAACATTCTCGAGGTGATCATTTGACTGATGGCTTGTGTATCTTACAAGGGCAAGTTACAGATGAAACTGAGCAGCTTGAAGAGTTGCCTTTACACGAGTAAATCTTTTGTTGATTTGCCTGATTGAATTACTATGAATAAGTCATCAGTTTGAGTTCAGGAGTAAACTAACTCCAATTCACAAGTTCATAGTTTATCAAGTGGTCATCTTCCATGGCCTAATAGCAGGGTTTTCATACATAGTGGTCATCATAGATTCTAAAAACAAGCGAATAAATCTTTTCTAAACGTGTTTACCACACTAGGCAGAATGTCAGTGATTAAGTAGATGTGCCAGCAGTAAGCCAGACCTATTTATAAGAGTGTGAGAGAGCTGTGAGCTTGCTAACTTCATCATTCCTTGAATAATAATGGAAAAGGCACACATATAGATCTAGCCAGATCACAATTACACCATTCCTATTTAAAGTAAAAGCTAGCTTTGTACTGTCAGGTCCATAAGTATTTGGACAGGGACACAATTTTCGTCATTTTGCCTCTGCACACCACCACAATGGATTTGAAATGAAGCAATCGATATGCAATTGAAGTGTAGACTTTTTTCACATGCTCAAAAGTAATTGGACAATTGAGTGCTAAGTAGGTTTATGGTCAGGTGTGGTCTGTTTCCTCATTATTTAATGAAAAATTAAGGTGATAAAAAATCTGGAGTTCATTTCAAAAATTGAATTTGCAATTCTTATCTATTCATGGGAACTCTCAATATGCTGTCCAAAGAAGTATGGATGTAAGTGAAGAAGGCCATCGTTTGGCCGGAAAAAAAACCCCAAAACAGACCTACCAGAGAGATAGCAGAAACTTTAGGTGTGGCCAAAGCAACAATTTGGTACATTCTTAAAAAGAAGGAATGCACTGGTGAACCCAGCAACACCAAAAGGCCTGGAAGACCATGGAAGACAACAAAAGTGGATGATCGCAGAATCATTTCCTTGTAGAAGAAAAACCCCTTCACATCATCTAACCAATTCAAGAACACTCTGGAGGAGGTAGGTGTATCATTGTCAAAATCTACAATCAAGTGACACCTTCATGAATGTAAATACAAATGGTTTACCTCAAGGTGCAAACCACTGAAAGCCTCCCCAGTTCAATGCAAAATTAACTTGTGCCAGAATGATGGGAAGAGAAGCATATGGAGAAGGAAAGGAAGGGCTTATGATCCAAAGAATATCCCATCATGTGTCAAAACATGGTGGAGGAGGTGTTATGGCATGGGCAAGTATGGCTGCCAATGGAACTGGGTCACAGGTGTTTATGACTGCTGATCCAAGTAGCAGGATGAATTCTGAAGTGTATAGGGGCGGCTGTGGCTCAGTTGGTAGAGCGGGTTGTCCACTAATTGTAGGGTTGGTGGTTCGATCCCTGGCCCACATGACTCCACATGCCAAAGTGTCCTTGGGCAAGACACTGAACCCCAAGTTGCTCCCGATGGCAAGTTACCGCCTTGCATGGCAACTCTGCTACCATTGGTGTGTGTGTGTGTGTGTGAATGGGTGAATGAGACACAGTGTTAAGCACTTTATAAGTGCACCATTTACTGTATCGATTTATACTTTCTGATCAGATTCGGTCAAATACTGGAAAAAAGATATGGCACTTCACAGTACAGATGGATAATGATCCAAAAGATACTGAGAAAGCAACACAAGAACTTCTTAAGGCAAAAAAATGGAATGTACTTTAATGGCCGAGTCAGTCACCTGAGTTGAGCCTGTTTTTCGCTTACTGATACAGAAAGACCGACAAACAAGCAGCAACTGAAGGCGGCTGCTGTAAAGGCCTGTCAAAGCATCTCAAGGGAGGAAACTCAGCATTTGTTGATGTCCATGGGTTCCAGACTCCAGGCAGTCATTGACTGCACAGGATTTTTATGTATTAAAAATAATTCTAATGTTTTTGATTGTTAGTTTGTCCAATAATTTTGAGCCTGTGAAAATAGAGGGACTGTAAATGGCTGTTATTCCTAACGGTTAATGCAACATTTTTTTTAAACTCCTTGAATCAAAGCTGAAAGTCTACACTTCAATCACATCTTGATTGCTTCATTTCACATTCATTGTGGTGGTGTACAGAGGCAAAATTACAATAATTGTGTCACTGTACAAATACTTATGGATCTGACTATATATGTTGTTCGTCCTTTCTTCAGGTTTTACCAAAGCAACTACTCACTACTATGTAATTTGGACCAGTGTGCATATGTGCTTAATGCAGAACATCAGTAAATTCAGGTTATAATGAGAAATCGAAAGCCAAGCAGTGGCTACAGTTATTTGGTTGTGATAATCATATGCTTCTGACTGCAGAAAACTCATTATTTTGTGGCATTTTGGATTAGCATTTTACTCGCTACAGAGTAGATTATTCAGTTTGTTGTTGTTGTAATCAAGCCTTTAAAAAATCATTACTAATATTTCTTGAATATCAGGCTAAGTAATGTTTCTAATACAGTTTAAATTGAGATTGTGGACACACCACATTAGGGAGGTCTGGTGGGCTGTTCACAATCCATTGATAGTGCATAGAAACAGCTTGTACAGCTCTAAATGAGTTTGGGGACACATTAACACTAAAATGCTCTTATAAATACCCTGCACTCAGGCTGCTCATGCCCATTATTAATGCATTACCTATTTTTCTTTTTAGATCTAATGCATGTTCTGCAGGGTCTTTTGCTGAACTTTACCTCTGAAAGAGAAAGAACGTGAGAGAGAAACCTGTCATCTGTTATCAGAATCTCCTGAGTTCTTGGTCGTAAATGCCAATGTACCCTACAGTTGGTAAATGCATTTTCAGACAGATTTGTTTACAATGACCAATATAGCAGATTGAGTTTTTGTTCATTGTAAGGAGGAAAGTTAATCCCTTGCACCCCCAAGACCTGTCAGTGGGTTCGGACTTATGTAACTACTACATACTTTTCCTTTTCACTGTTGTTACTGAATAATTCATGGTAGTTACTGCATAATATGCTTTAAACTAAAAACCCTAAACCTACTTAACAGAAATTGTTTACATCAAATGTATTAACTCAGTGTATACACTTCTTAACTACTTATATATATATATATATATATATATATATATATATATATATATATATATATATATATAGATATATATAGATATAGATATAGATATAGATATAGATATATACAAATCAATCCCCGATTTTAGTGTATGATACAGAGCTGGTGCTGTATATGGTTCGTGTATTCAGGACATGATCATCAGCTCCTCCCATGGGTGATAATTAGTGCTGAAAAGCTCTTTGAGCACAGGCCCATCTCACGCCTTATTGGTTGAATAGATAGGCTGGTCAATAAGTGCAATTTTGACTGACAGCTCCAGATTGTGTCATGATAGAGCCTATCATGAGCATAGTTCTTAATCTCATGTGAAAAACAGGATTTTTGCCTAGAAATAAATTCCTTAAATGTACATGCACATGTAGTATCTGTATCGGTTCTGTCTAATACCTGTCTGCTTTTCCTATAAATGTTAATAATGTGCAATATTTTTCTGCTTTCTGTAACTTTATTGGGGTAATATTTCAATCTAGATAGCATCTTCACCATACTGTCTATAAGGTTTTGTGCGTTGAAACAAGATTTCATGAAATGAAAAACAATAAATTCAGATTATGTGTGCTGTTACATCATCATGGAAGCCTAAGAGGGTGAAAAATAAACACTATGACGAGAGCTGATCAATGGGAACCATGCTTTGTGAGTTTCTTTAGCTGAAACAAAAGTGGAGTGATTCCCTAATTACATTCATTCATTGTCTATCAAAAATCTAATTTGGAGCCATAACAGTGCTGGGCATAACTAATCCTGGACATAACTAATTACTACATTTAATCTCATAAAGCTCATCTTTTTTTGTTTCTGGTTGTCAATAGATCAGTTGAAAGGTATTAACCTTAGAGAGTTGTGTCAGGGCTACAGCCAGCTGGCATTTTGTTGATTAATTGTGCAAAAAAAAAAAGCCAGACACTGCAATATCGATCATGAAATTAATATCAGTCAGGCTGTGAGAACATGAAGCATTTCTCAGAGAGCATACTTACTCTGCACAATCCCACATTTTATTATTTAAGATATATTGTTTTGTGGCATTCTGGCGTCCTAATAAGTGGTGATTAGAAGCATTTAATTGCTTCTGCCACTAATGCAGTCCTCTCAGTGTGATGAATCCGCTCTTCTCTGCGTGTGAAGATACAGGTTTACAACTGAGCAAACACTCTGATGAGTCCTGGTGTCTTGGAGGCAATGATATCTGCAGTCCGTGTGCAATACTAAGCGCTATATAATTATAACCCTGTTACATTTTACGATTGCAATCCATCTAATTAATGTCTTTTATTACAAATGCAGAAAATGTGTTGATAAATTATTGAAAAATTGGAAATCAAGCTGAGTGTGCATCGTATATAGTAGTGTTTAATATAAGTATACATTATTTAACCACTGCTTGTCTGTGGGTTCATGACTTTTTTTTCTCCTTTACACTGTTTATGTTTTCACTCATCTATATTTCAGTGTGTCTGTGTAGTGCAGCACCTCTGTGCTGTGGCCCAGATCAGATATAATAGTCCGGCTGAATGTGGCACATGTGGGACTTGGGGAACAGACACAGCTGATGGCTCTGGAGATTAAAGGTATTCCCATGGGAAACTATACTATGAAACACACAGAAAAAGTGTGTGTTCTTTGTAAGTGACCTGTCGCATTGTCATGGCAACGCGACAGATATGATCCTGGTAAAAATGAGCCCGGCCCCAATGGCCAATAAGTGTGTCTGAAAAATGCACAGCACCATTCAGGCATCAAAGACTGATGAGGAAAGCAGACAAACAGCCTAACAAATAGATTAAATATCAGTAAGATCACATACTAGATACTTTTTGTCAAAAAAACAAAAAAACAAACAAAACCTTTTTGTCCTGGAAAATTCTTGTCACAAAAGAATCTCCAGTGCTGATAAGGCTTAATTTAATCTGTCTCCAGGGATCTGATTAACACATGTCAAAGTTGTGGGGCAGAAAAAAACACCTCTAGGCTACTACAGTCTGCGTATCTGAGGTTAACAAGGTTCAACCTGTTAGCTATTAACACTTTTTCACCTCATGGCATTTACAGACCAGTCCTTCATGGTGTGTCGAGTGGGAGCAAAAAGAAACAGATTGCTCTCGTTTTGTTATCTCATGCTTCGGGAAAAGCTGAAAGTTGGCTGCTCTGTGCAAGAGCATCAGCCATGAATTTTTTACAAACCCGTTTGAACAGTCTGTTTGCTTGAGGCAGTTTCTCTGTCTCCCTACACACACACACACACACACACACACACACACACACACACACACACACACACACACACACACACACACACATACACTCTTACTCTCTGATAGGGTGATAGAGTTTCTGTAACATTACCTTGTCCCTCTATAAGATATATGAACCAATTTACTTGTAATGGCTTTAGATGCTGTGTTTGGTTTGATTCAAAACATTGAAGAAGTCCAAGTTTCCAAACTTCTGACTGTCTAGCAGCAGCAGCTCATGTGTTATGAAATACATTTCTCAGTGGTAGCGTGACAGTGGTGACAGGGTGGAAAGGGTCTGTCCTTGTACTGAAATGTCTCTGCTGACTGATAATTCAGAGACAATTCACTGATGATTCAAACCAGCTTCCTATTACCTGCTGAATCACTCCCAGATTAACTCATAAAACCTGTTATTACTTTTTCATTTGATGACATGTCAAGCAGAGCCATCAAATTGCCATCAGGGGCAAGACAGTAATTACCTCCAGTGATTAAATGCAGAAATACTTTAAGTGGATTCAGACTGAACCTCTCATGACAGCATGCATTAGTAAATCCTTAGTATGTTGCTAAATAATATTTGGAGAGAAAAAATAAATAAACTAAAGTATATGTCCACAAAAGAAGCTTGGTTCTGCTATCTAGCTGCTTTAAATGGGGCATGCACAGTCTTAATGAATTTCTGGGTTTCACAGAATAGATGATTAAGTCTGACCTCATTGGCCCTTAGAGAAAACAGCTCCATTTAACACTCTGCAGGGTTCTTTGTTTCGTCCAAAATGGACATATGTTACTAACAATCCTAGAATTGCTTGATTTGTTTAAATTTGTTTCGCCTTTTTTTAAAACAGAAAACAATATCAATGAAGTTTTCATAGTGTACACAACTAAAAAGCATTTTTAGCATTCTTAATTCTCACTGGAAAGGCCTTTCAAAAGATCAGTCCAAAATAAACCTTGTGTTTCTAACTGAGATGTATTAAATACACACAAAAGCTCTAATATGATTTGTCATGCTGATTTCAGAGTTTCTAAGATGCTGCTTGTTCCACCTTTGAGAATCTTTGTTTAATGGTGCACTGCCTTCCTATGTCACAACACACTGTGAGCCTTCTACAGGTCACGACGTATTGAGCCGCCCTGTAATGTGTGTGTAGAGAGACTGAGAGAAAATGTGTTTAATTAACAAATCACTGTGTAGCTTTGTGTATCCTAATTAAAATATTTAAGTACAATAACCATCCACTTTATTAGGAACACCTGTACACCTGCAGCCTATGCTCACTGGTGTCTCAGATTCCTATTCTTGGCTGATAGGAATGGAACCTGATGTGGTCTTCTGATGTTGTAGCCTATCCACCTCATATTGTGCATTCTGAGATGATTTTATGCTCATCATGGTTGTAAAGAGTGGTTATTTAAGTTATCATAGGCTGGCCATTCATTTCTAACCTGTCTCAACACGCAGACCAGAAGCAAACTGGATGTTTTTGGGGGTTATTTTCCCACTTTTCAGCAGTTTCTGAAATATTCAAACCAGCCATGACTTGAATCTGCACATCTTTATGCATCGTACTGCTACCATATGATTGGATAATTGCGTGAATGATCATCTATACAGATGTTCCTATTAAACCGGACAGTAATATATGTAGGCATTTAGGTGAATATATTCATAACTATACACTACATTGCAATAATGTGCCACTGAGACAGTGTTGAGTTGAGGTTTTGTGGCACTGAACATATCAGCACATTAGTGCTCTGTTCAAATTTTTGGCTCAGATCTGATCTTTCTGCCCTGATGGCTTTTACACCCACGTTTGTACATAACCTATGTATGTCTTAAATCTAACCTACTTCTGACATTTGCACATTTTTAAAAATAGATAATTATCATATCCATTATCTATATGCATTGCAAACAACAGAAAACACCATACAGTACATGTGAGCCCTTCAATCATTGCAGAAGCAATTACATGGAGAGGGAAAAAAACAACACTGTCAGCACAAGCCTTCATCACAAAGATTATGGGGACAGTTGACACCTTATCAGCTGTTCATGAAGGCAAGAAGGCAAAAAAAAGGCCAGATGTAGAGCTTTTGCTGTTTTTGCAATTATCACTGGCACTTCTGTGGTGCAGGAGCCAGCATTAACATGTGCGTCCACAGTGAACTGGGATGAAAAGAAATTGTGAAAAAAAAAAACATTACAGTCACATGGCCACATTTGTGTCGAGGAACCACAAATCTAAAATTTTGCAATAACACAGTACTTAACAAATCAGATGCAGCACTTCAAATGCAGCATTCATATTTCCTCTGTCACACATTCTTTTCTTTTAATGATTGCTTGAGCATTTTTGCTTGACCATTTTTAATTTTCCATTTTTTTGAGTGATTACCTCTACGCATTAGCATTGCGATGCATTTAATTATTATTATTTTACTTGGTTTAACAACGACGGCCATCTTTGTGTCATGGCACACAACAAATTTTCTTACAGCTGTTTATGAAAACCTCAGTATCTCGGTTTAGGATGGTCCTAGCTCCTTGGAACAAAAAATGATCTGTATTTTGAGAAATGAACAGATAATATAAGTAAGAAATAAGGAATTTAAGCATATTGTATTATATTAAAGTGCAACTATTATGTTTTTTCAAATAATACCTTTCATGTAGTATGTTATAGAGCTGTTTGTGAATGTAAAAACGTCTGCAAAGTTTTAACAAATCGCGCTGAACAAACTGAGTTATTGACTCCCAAAAGAGGGAACCGATTCTGAGCAGCTGAAACGAGTCATTAGTAATTCCAGACTTACTTTCTGTACAAACCTAAGTAGGTTTGTAATAAAAAGCCCCACCTCTGGTCTTCAGTGGCTGTTCGCTGACAGCGGTAGACCAATCACAACAGACTGGGATATCTGACCAATCAGAGCAGACTATGCTCTCTGAAAGGAGGAGTTTAGAATGATATTTTAGAACAGATCATTTAACTAGTTGTTTGTGGCACTGGGGAAAAAATGTAATGCTGCAGTTTAAATTATGAGCACGTTAGAGTGTTTTTTGATCTTTTGATGCATGTAAATCTACTGTATGAGACATTTAAAACAAAATTAGGCACGTTTCAAAACCATAATAGATGTGCTTTAAGTAAAAGCATGACAACTTCTGAGGTGTAGTCTCTTACTGCTTTTTTCACCAGAGAAACAACACCACAGCTCTGTTTATGACATTGATCATTTGTAAAACACCCAACTGAACACTGTAATTACGTTTTTGGATAAAATCTCTACACCTGTACCAACATGGTAGCTCGGGGTTCTTCAAATCTGGCCCTCGAGGTCCACTGTTCTGCAGAGTTTGGTCCAACCTTAATCAAACACACAAGAACAAGCTAACCAAGGTCTTCAGCATTACCAGAAAATTACAGGCAGGTAAGTTTGAAGGTTGGAGCTAAACTCAGATTTGAAGAACCCTGTGAGTGATCATGCTTCACTGTTGCCAATAGTAAATGTAGGAACATTTTAGACCTCATTGACAAGCATAAGCTTCAATCATAAGCATAATCACTGTAAAATACTGTTAATTTTTATTATTTGTTATGCTTATATTACATCTGTTAATTTCTTAAAATGCATGAATAAAGTAGGCTTTTCCTGAGATTTATATTAGCCCTAGCTCTGTAACCAGTGGAATCTTTAACTATAAATTTATAAGAATGCTGCTATAGAGGACTATTTTCAGTGAAAATTTCAGGTTCGTATCTCGTCCCCCACCAGAGATATTCAACCCGAGGAGAATTTTACAAAATGCATATTCTTGCCCCATAAAAAAAGAGTGAAATATCAAACCTGAAATGTTCAGCATGCACACTATACATATCTAGATATGTCATTATATCTAGATAGGGTCATTATAAATTGACCCTAAATCGAAATGTGAGCAATCTTGAGCATTAAGTTTGGACTTAAGTTCTAAATGTAAGGAACAAGAATGAACAAAATGTTTACTATTAACTTGTAATGTGCTGTAGAAGTCATTTTTTGTTCCAAGGAGCTAGGACCATCCTGAGCCAAGATATAGAGGTAAGCAGCTGTTGATTTCCATAACAAATGGTCGATTTGCAATTCCAATACATAGAGGTAATCACTAAAAAAAATATTTAAAATTTAAAATGGTCAAGCAACCAACTTTACAATTATTTGGGAATTATTTTCACTTGGGATGGACTGAGCCAGATAATATTTCATAATGCAAAAAATAACTTGTTGAGGAAGGATCAGGAGTGGAAAAATTATATAGAGACTGTACTTTAAGTAAATTTCTATTATGTCAAAATCTTGCTCAATTAAAAGTAGGAGTATGGAACCAAAAATCTACTTGAGTGAAAGTCAAGTTAAAAAATTATCAATCAAGACATTTGACATTAGCATTTATTTATTTAAATGTTGGCATCCTGGTTAGTTAGAAAATGTAACAAGCTTAACACTAACTGACAAATAAAAAAATAAAACATAGACAATATGTGTGTGTGTGTGTGTGTGTGTGTGTGTGTGTGTGTGTGTGTGTGTGTGTGTGTTTTCACACTCAAAATGAAAATGTAAGGTATAAAAAATGTTCTTTCTCTTGTTAAATTACTTGAGTAAGAGGCAAAATGTTCAACAGAAATAATACTTGAGTAAAGTAGAAATCTTAAGTAGAGTAGTGAAGTGCAATTTCTTAAGTGTTTTCCACCCCTAGGAAGGAGTCTGCTGAAATGGTGCCTTACTTTCAATATGCTGTTGTCATACTGTTGTGGCTAAAAAACATTCTGCGCGTCTCTAAATTCGGGTCAGTAACCATGAGCTTCAGATTTGATCTAGGGACTGATATAACATCATCGTGTTGTTGTTTTTTTCAGGAAAGTGCACCACAGTGTAGCTGATCTGCTTAAGCATATTCATTTACAGTAATAAGTATTCACATGTCAAACACATTGTATTTTTCAATATTAGTGATCAAATATAGTGGTCAGCACTGCGGAACTTGTCTTGAATGATTCAGCATAAAGTGAATAATATATCAAATTAACCGATTTGGATTGTTTTATTATTCACAAAATATGTGAATAATAAACAGGAATGTATATCCACTCATCCATTGTATTCCGTTTTATTCAGCTGCCCCATGAATATGCTTATGACTAGGTCTGTTCATGCAGGCTGAACAAGCAGAGACCTCTGTGTGTGTGTGTGTGTGTGTGTGTGTGTGTGTGTGTGTGTGTGTGTGTGTGTGTGTGTGTGTGTGTGCGTGTGTGCTGCACCTGGCAGAGGGCTGAAGGCTTTGATCTTTATCTGCTCATTTGGACCTTTGTAATGGTTGCTACAATGTCTGTCTCTCTCTCTCTCTCTCGCTCTCGCTCTTTCTCTCTCTCCAATGAAAGAGCCCTGGGATTGTGATGATGAGCATTTCGAAGCAGAGGAAAATATCTGGCACAGAGAAGAAAGGAAGCTGACGTGAGACAGGACGAGGAATTGTTTGTGTGACAGTGCAGAGTTGGTTAAAGGTGTTGTCAGGTGAGATAGCAGAGCATCACAGAAGGGACTGGCAGGGATAGGGAGGAGTACAGAGATTTGTCAGTGTCGTCTCTTTGTTTCTCTCTCTCTCACACACACACACATACACACACATACACACACATACACACACTGCACTGTCTCAGTGAGATCCACAGTATCTGACTATCTGACACTAAGAGAACAGAACCTTTTTCTTTAGTTTGGTGGTGTACACTGACATGCGGGTAGTTGAATGAAATCCACAGCTCACATTAAAAATGAGAAATAACAAAACACTAATATTCAGCCCACTGAAATATATAAAGTACTGGTGCTAAAACATCAGAGTAAGAAGCATTGACTTTCATCTAAGTTGGCTTGGGATGATGCCTGTATGCTGTCATAGCTGTCACAGGCTGGGCAGCAGAGCCTTCCTGCAGCATCTGTTCATAGCCATCATCCAGCCAGCATCTGCACAGGGGTCATTCCACACATCTCATTTTAATAGCTTAAGATCTTTTTCAGGAAATAAAGGAGCACCTCACCCATGACTTCTGATTGCACCCCAGAGGAACCGGGCATTTTGAGAAATGTGTTATTGACAGTGTGAAAGAATGGAGTGTTTTGCCAGGCTTAATTGGCTGTTGATTAAATGTTTTTCTTCTATCCATACACCGAAGACAGCGGTCATGCCATTTACCTACAGTTAGCATATTCAAGCTATCTGACATTTCCACAGGCCTCCAAAGTTTGCTTGCTGACTTTCTAAAACCACTTTCACTATTAAGTTTCTTCTCATTAAGCATAAGCAGAGAGTTTGAATGTCAACATTATTTCCTCCAGGCTAATCACTGTCAGTCAGTCAGTGTGATATAAAATACTCAACTGATTAAGCTCAAACAAAATCTAAGATAAAACAAAGGCAAACTGGGTAAACACAAAATGCAGTTTTTAAATGATAGTTATTTAGTGAAGCAAAAAAGTTATCCAATACCAAATGCCCCTGTGTGAAAATCTATTGGCCCCGTAATTACTAATTGCCCAAATCTATGAAACTGAATTCAAAATGGGATTCAGCTGGAGTAGACACAACCAGGCCTGATTACTGCAAAACCTGCTCAATCAAATCAACACTTAAATAGAACTTTTTCAACAGCATGAAGTTGGTTAAAAGGTCTTACTTAGTAACATACTATGCCATAATTGAAAGAAATTCCAGAAATGATAAGGAATAAGGTGACTGAAATAAGTCAGTCTGTGAATGGTTACAAAGCTATTTCAAAGGCTCTGGGACTCCAAAGAACCAGAGTGAGAGCCATTATCTCCAAATGGAAAAACTCGGCACAGTAGTGAACCTTCCAGAATTCCTCCAAGAACAAAGCAACTACTAATCCAGCAAGCCACAAAAGAGCCAAGGACAACATCAAAGGAACTACAGGCCTCTCTTGCATCAATAAAAATCGCTGTTCATGGCTCCACTATCAGAAACACACTGGGCAAAAATGGCATCCATGGAACAGTGGCAAGGTGAAAACCACTGCTAAGCCAGAAGAACATTAAGGCTCATCTGAACGTCCATGCCAAAATATACCTTGATCCTCAAACTTTTTGGGAGAATGTTCTGTGGATTGATGAGTCGAAAGTGGAACTGTTTGGAAGAGAGGGGACCAGTTATATCTGGCATAAACCAAACACAGAATTCCACAAAAAGCCCATCATACCTACGGTCAAGCATGGTGGTGGGAGTGTGATGGTGTGGGGATGCTTTGCTGCTTCAGGGCCTGGGCAACCTGCGATAATTGAGGGAAACATGAATTCTGCTCTCTACCAGAAAAGCCTAAAGGAGAATGTCCAGTCTTCAGTCCATAAGTTGAAACTCAAGCGCAAATGAATTATGCAGCAAGACAGTCAGTGTGTTTACATGGACAACAACAATCCACTATTAACCCAATTAAGACAATACTCTGATTAAGAAACTACCATGTAAACAGCAATTTTTAATTACCTTAATCCGATTAAGGTCATACTGGAAGTAAACACAAATCGAATTAAGACATGTGGAGTACTCCTGTTTTAGTCGCATTATCGACGTATATTACAGACATGTGAACACCTTAATCACATTATTAACGTCGTGTGAGAGTTTTCACCGCATTTTGCGACAGGACACGATCACACACGGCAGTGCTCAACCGTTTTACGGCAAACAAGAGAGCACGGCTACGTCCCAAACCACATACTTGCCTACTATAGGCCTGTAGTAGGAGAAATACATGTATCTCGGCTACTATATAGACGGTAAGTACGCGGTTTGGGACGCAGCCCACGGCTTCAAGCAGTTGTCTGTTTGCACGTACAGCATGATAAATAATTCACCGCACTTAAAGCATTCGTAAAATTTTTTTATAAAAACACCCGAAACTGTATACGGCACCATAACGAAGATGAACTGTATGTTGATACGTGAAATTCTGAAGGGACGTCGGACGGCGTGGCGTGGTGATGTAATGATGTGTGCTGTTAATCGAGCTATGTTCTATAACATGTAAAATGTAAAGGAAAGGAGTATTCTAAAAGCAACTCATGTAAACACCTTAATCACAATATTGTCTTACTCAGAGTAAGGTCAATAATTAGATTACTGCTGTCCATGTAAACATAGTCAATGATCCAATGCATAGGAGTAAGTCCTAGTCCTAGAAGTAAGTAAAAGGCTAGAAGTAAATGATGTCCAGTTATCGGAAGCATTTGGTTGCAGTTCTTGCTGCTAAAGGTGCCACAAACAGCTTTTAAATTTAAGGGGGCAATTAGATTTTCACATTGGTGGTAGGTATTGGATAACTTTTTTTGCTTCAATATAAAATATGTATTGTATGCTTACTCAGGTTTCCTTTATTTTATGTTGTATTTCGTTTGAAGCTCTAAAACTATTTAATATAAGTTATGTACAAAAACAGAAGAAATCAGGATGGGGCAAATATTTTTTCACAGCACTGTATATTTTGCGAGGAGTGATCATCCATATAAGGCGAGGAGTGGTCATCCATATACAGTACAAGGCAAGGAGTGGTCATCCATATACAAGGCAAGGAGTGGTCACCTATATACAGTACGAGGCGAGGAGTGGTCACCCATATACAAGGCGAGGAGTGGTCACCTATATACAGTACAAGGCGAGGAGTGGTCACCTATATACAGTACAAGGCGAGGAGTGGTCACCCATATACAAGGCGAGGAGTGGTCACCCATATAAAAGGCTAGGAGTGGTCGCCTATATTCAAGGCAAGGAGTGGTTATCCATGGCATTAGGCAAGGACACCAATCAGAATGTGAAACTTCAAGCATTAATTCATGTATATATAGATATTTCTAACATACAGACTTGGGGTGTCATTAGTCTTTACCATCCTGGTTTCACTTCCTTTATTCCTACCCACTACTGTCCTCTGTGAGGTAATAATGGTTATAGGAGCAGCTCTGCAGTCCGCCTCACCTCTTTTGATTGCATGACTTTAATGAGCTCAGTGTGAAGAGCAGGCCTTCATGTGCTGATGATCTCATAGATGAGTGCAGCTTCCAGGGAAAATAATTATGGCTGACATTTAGGGGCATACTCAGAGGGTTGCAGAAATGGCAAATGATGTCTGCTTTTTGGTTCTGGAAGCATTCTTGGTTTTGCGGTATGTACAGTAGTTCTCACTTTAGTTCGAGGGGGAAAATCAAGCAAAAGAACACTGCTGATAGTCTGTAGGCCAATGATTCACAGCCGGTAATGGGCAATGGGTTGCTAAAGCGGTCAGACAAATATGTCATATTTATGTTTTCCTTGAGAAGCTCTGAGGCACTTCCTGGTACCTGGTGACTAACACAGACGCAGGTTGTTTTCATTTCATTTTAATAAATCATCAAATAAATGTTCATTTGCACATAATGTCATATTGACTTCCAATTTTCCTATAAATATCCTGTCACTATTTCTGCTGATGCAACTGAACCTATTTACTTTCAGAAATGGCACATAACTTTTTTTGAGAGGGTGTGCATTTACAGTTGCCTTGCTGTTAAATGGCTGCTCTTAGTGCGAGACTACCAGGTTGTGGATAACAGGAGAAAGCTATTTGAACATGTGCTATACTGTGTATGTACTCCATGACTACCAAGGTCAGTGTGACATTGTCCTTGGCCAAGTCTAGACACCCACAGCAGGCTCCAAACCATAGCCAGGATCCCGCTCATGCTCACCCTCTACACCATGCTCAAACACCACACACCAGTCCACACAGATCATACTTGTTTTTTTTTATTAATGTGCTACAATTAGTTGAGAATTGTTATTATTCTCAAAAAGAATACAGGCATTTTTTCCCCTGTTGCTGAAGTGCTCTCTGTTCCAGAGAGCCTAAAAGAACCAACATTAGATTCATTTACACCCTAAAGCCCAACTGTGAGGAACACTTATGCACTAACTGAAGTTGTTTTGCCCCAGACGGCTTTGGTAATGAGACAAAGAGTGCCATGGGGCTGAACAGGGTTTACTCCTTTTTCTCACTTGTGTAAACCCTAAAGCTTTCCTGAATTACTCCTCAGCAGGGTTCTAAACAAACCGCTGGCTCAGATTGGGAACTAGGAGAAGAGGGCAGGGACGATGGAGTGAAGAGACATGATTGCCTCTGCCAAAAAAATATCCTCAACAGCATGTAATGAGGAGAGAGTCAATAACGAGAAAGAATTGGGCTGAAAGTAGAGAGGCAGCAACAAAGTGAGTGTGGGAGAAAACAAAATCAAATGGAAGTTGAGAAGAAAAGAATCAGTGGAGTAGATGGTCCTGCAGTTGTAAGAGATGTGGCAATAACAAGGTTTAATTACTTACAATTATACAACAGCAACAAACAAACAAGAGCAAAAAAAAATAAAAATCAACCCAGTTTACGTGTGCATCTCAAATTGTCAGAAATTGTACAATAGGCTTTTGTTCCATTTTAATGTAATAATGCTGTTATAATTTCCTGAGTCTACAGTATGACTTAGCTGAAGGGTAATTTTATAGTATAATTTTATCATTAATATACTTTATAATATTTATAATATTAACACATTGACTGAAATGAAATTATTAATCCTCAAACTCTGGTTCTACTGTCATTTATTAGTGACTACAGTAAAACTACTGCATTAGCTACTACTAAAAAATTTTCTCTTCATATCTCTCATTGACCAAATTTATATTTCATAACCTATCACTACAACTACCAAAACAAAAAACCACAAACACATCTCTAAATGAAGTATTTTATCAAAACACTAAGCATTACTATCACTTGATATCATCATGTACTCTATATGATACTATATGTATGAATGACAGTAAATATTTTCTTTAGTTTGTTTTGAATTGTAATTGTTGATTTTCTCTTGCTTGACTTGTTAGAAGCAATAGAATTGCACACCTAATAGTAGTTGTACAGTGTATACCATATATAACAGGGAAATGCAAACAAATTAACAGTACTACAAACATAAGCAAAAAATTGGATCATAACTGAAAGTAATAACTTGGTAATAAACTTTCCACCACTTCTGTGTGGTTAAGTAATAGAAAATCCTGTAATTAGAAAAAAAGAAAATAGCTGAGGAATAATTCTGGCCCTGCCTACATTCCTGCAAGTTGAAGGGCTTAATCACATGTTATATATTAGGATAGTTAAATGAGTATTTGGCTTAATAGCATTCAGAAAGTGTTACTTTACACTATTAGCATCACACACACAAAAACATATACATATATATATATATATATATATATATATATATATATATATATATATATATATATATATATATATATAAGATTAGTTTCACTCTGCCCACATTTAAATTTTTTTCCTACATTCTATTGACTGTCCATGGAATAAAATAAAATATCATGAGTGTACCTTCTGCCATCATTTGCACAATAAATGAATGGCCATGTAATACGAAGCTGTGTGATAACATGAAATTTAAAAAATGACCATATATGGCCATGGGCATTGTTTAGACTCAGGACAGCTGCCATTTTCTGCTGAGTTGATGCCGTACACAACAACGCTTCACCTTCGCGCGTTCGCTGAGCGTAGGATAATGGTTGAGAGGTAGAATTTGGCCATTAGTTACTGCAAGCCTTTTATAATGGACGAATGGGTGTGCGAGAAGGTGAGAATTACAGAGAGGAGTTAAAGCAATGCAAACATGCACACACATCATGAAGTATTAGACCATACGCACATCGTAATGGAATTAAAGCCAAATCCCGGAGATTTTCTCAAATTTGGATGCGCTTTTAAGATTCGAAAAAGAGGACATGTCCGGGAAAAAGAGGACATATAACAAAAAACTAACAAAAGCATTTCAGAGATCAGTTTGTGCTAATTTCTACCAAATTAACTATCACATTAAATGCACCAGGAGGTTGTTCATGTGAGTCACAACTGGCAAGAGAGAACCAGAACTATAATCAAGCAGCTGTCTATATATATCAAAAGTTTAATTTCTTTGGTTTTAAATGAAAAAAAAAAAATTGTAATCCTGATAGTATTAACATTTTTTTTTTTTTTTTACAAAATGTAACAGATTACAGTTACCAGTTTTTTGTATCCTGATTTTGTAATGCCAATACATGTATTCCGTTACTCCCCAAGCCTGAGTATGATGGATGTGTGTGACGAGCAGGGCACAGCAGGGCTGCTGAAGCTGTCGCCTTCTGTTACGGTGACTGTTCCTCCACCAGAACGTGACAGATGCTCCTAAAAAGACAGAGATACAGCAGGAGGGCCATGGACTCTCCTCTCATCCATGCGCAGCCCTATATGAGAGCAAGACTGGACTGAAATCAGGAGGCCTGATATTAAATATTCATTTGAACTCTGGCTCTTCCCCTGTGCAAACCACTCAGAGAAAGCAGCTGTCACCAAAACACTGGAGACAGAGAAGAGAGAGAGAGAGCGAGAGAGAGAGATGAAAGAGTATCAAATACAAATGAGGCACATGCGTCAAACAGACATTTTCAAAGCCATTGATATCTCTTGTGTAAGAATCTGATGATTATCACAATTTCCACATGAATTTCACACTATGGACTGATATCATCTGGAGTGTTTCTTGATGGCCCGTTAAATCGACCATTTGGATATTTGACATGCAGGACAAATGAAATGTAGGATAAATGTGGAAGGAAACATCTTAGTAAGTGCTAGTGAGCGGGACTGGCTGATGTTGCCAGCCTGTCTGTATGTAAATTAGTGTGTTAGGTGACACAGCAAATGCTTTCGGGTAAGTGAGCAGGGAGTCCAATAAGTTGTTATAATAAGAAGCAGCTGCCACTCAAGCTACAAGAAGAGACGTAAATCTGAAAACATTTCATGAAAATATGGCACAGACATCTTTAGGGTATGGTGATGCCCTGTTTTTGAGAACGCCTTTCAAATAGTTCATGTGTCGTGTGTCTAGATCTGGTGATTAGAAAAAATTGAAAAATGTTAGAAAAAAAAAACCTTACTAGCAAACACTCTTAGAAAGAAGGGTTCTTAAATGGTTATTTGGATTAGTTCAGGGTTACTTGCTTCCTAAACCCTTTCTAAAAGGAAAACACTGTTTTAGACTTCTACATAGAGTGACCTCTAACTAGTTTAGATTTATCAGTCCCTCCAAGATTTTGCGATTGTCATCACAACGCACCACAATGCACAGGATTTT
This sequence comes from Ictalurus punctatus, assembly GCF_001660625.3. NCBI lineage: Eukaryota > Metazoa > Chordata > Actinopteri > Siluriformes > Ictaluridae > Ictalurus > Ictalurus punctatus. The sequence goes on from NC_030421.2 coordinate 22,939,533, forward strand.
TGTCATCACAGTACACCGTGTGACGTCATCACAACACGCATTCAGACAAAGTCCCTTTCGATTCACGTGCATCAAACATAACTACAGCTAAAAGGTTTCATTTACCAACAGACATCATTGAGAAAGACCATCAAAACAGTTTTGCCAATTCAAGTAGTTTTCCACAAAAAGCACAAATAACAGATTGGTTTTTGTTTGTTTGTTTATTTGTTTTAAAAAAAGGCAAAATCAAGTATTTTTGGCCACAACAATCACAAATAAAAACTCTGTGAAATCCTGTATGGACTGATTTAACTTCTTTTTTTCACCTTAGAGTCTAAGTTGTAGCTGCAGGCAAGCATTGTTTTCCTCTGAGAAATCTCACCAGTTCCAAGTGAAAGAAATCAGACATATTCCACTAGAAAGTCTGACAAAATATAAATATTTAGTGGGAGGGAGTTTATCTTATCTCTGTCAGTGCAGAGTGAATGTAACTGTTTGGTTTAATTTGCATATTGTGTCAAAGCAATTACAATAACACACACTATTAAAATGATTACATAGTTCATGCATAAAAGCACAACAATCTCCAAATCTGCACTTTTCTCCGATCTCCAATGGTGTATGCTAAGTGTTTTCAAACAAAAACAAAAATATCCAGACACTTCTTAAGCGGAAATGGCGTGATATTTCCCTGGAGAGATAGCATTTGAGATGATATGTTATTATGAGGATCAACATTACAACAACCACTCTCAAGAAGGCACTCATTATCACAGTTTCATCTGCTGCTTCCAAATATTGCCACCCTACAGTTAGCTAGTAATGCAATTATACTGCGATATCATTTCAGTATTTATGTTTCCCAATGTGAAAAGCAATTGAAACACTCATTTAAAGAGACTTTCAAATAAGGTAAAGAACTACTGAAGCATATATTTGTGTTACATTTTCAACACTCTAACATATGAATTGCATCCTCAAGAAATAAGGGATGTGTTCTGACATGTTCTTATCTCCTTTAATCTCCAAGATTCATGATGAAACACTAACTAAAGTAACGGTAAATATTGTCAGTTTTCTCCCGTTAAAACACTTGTTGTTATAGCATATCTAGACATAAATTCATTCTGACAGACTGTCAGCACCAATTAGAACACATGCTATATGAAAAAGCAAGTACAGACTGGTAGATGAGACAGAGGGAGTCTTTCTGTCTTCTTCTCCCTCACAAAAACTGGAGGGGAAAAAAAGAAATCTGCTCCCAAATAATTCACATAAGCTCCTCTCAATTTGTTTATCTTCAGTCTCTTGTTCTCAGCCTGGACTCCTACTCTGTCATCTGTTATATGAATTCTTGAAATGTAAATGGACCTGTACTTCACAGGTATTAACTGAGTTTAACAAAAGCAGCCTCTTTACAATGTAATAACAACTGCATGTATTTCAACTGTGTCTGGAAATGTACAATTAACTATGCGTTCACATCTCAGTGTGGTTTTTTATGGAATTTTGCAACTTTCATGCAAATGTCATTGATCTACATACCAGTGCTTCCATGTTCATGTTGCATGAAGGGGATGGGTGAAGTGGAAAAGAAATAGATGTCATGAGTTAGTGAATATTGCCATCTCAGACTTTAAAATAGTTAAGAGCAAATTAATTAAATGACTACGCCATGTATAAAGATATTATGCACTGATCTGGAAAAACTTTGCGGTATTAGTATTGTACGGAAGTCTAGAAAGGCCATGCTTTCTTTCTTTCTTTTTCCCCCTGTGTTGTTTCCATTATCACAAAATCATGAGGAAAAAAAAAGAAATAACTCATGGAATTTCTGGACTTCTGTAGTATTGTGCGGTTTTCAGTAAAGTTCACTTTATTCATTATTATACAACACTTAGTTCCCATCCACTAATTTGATTGGACAATCGATGCTGATATTAAGTATAACAGCACTGCTACATTTCCCTGTGTTTGTCACTCTGCTTGTCTGTGTTCGCTGCAAACAATTCCAGGTCTAGCAATAGTATGTTACATTAAAACCTTTACTACACTTACTACGGGTTGTAAATCAGTGTGTGTTACACAGCAACATACTACAGTTTATCCAGCTGTGGCTTCTTAAGGAACTATTTTTGTAGGATGGTGCAAAAATAAACAAAATATATAGCCATGTTGTGTCTGAAATGTCTTAAATATCTGATATTAATTCCTTGTTTATAGAACTGTTGTATAAAAGCAATATCACGCTAGCAATCGTGCTGTTGTAATAAATATCCAAACAGCTGAATTACAGCCATGCTGATATTCAGTGCAACAACATTGTTGCTTGTGTGATATTGCTTAATTTTTTGAAGCACTCGTCAGTGATGTCATGAAAATGTGATTTTGAAGTTTTAAATATACATTATATGGCCAAATATTTTGTGGAGACCTGAGCATCACACCCATATGTGTTTCTTCCCACAAAATCTATAGAATGTCTTTGTTTGCTGTTGCATTACAATTTCTCTTCACAGGAACTAAGGAGCCCAAAACTGTTCTAGCATGACAATGCCCCTGTGCACTAAGCAAGCTCCATGAAGACATGGTTTGCCAAGGTTGGAGTGGAAGAACTCAAGTGGCCCAAGTCCTGACCTCAACCCCACTGAACACCTTTGGGATGAACTGGAACAATGATATCAGTGCCTGATCTCACTAATGAGACTGACTGTGACTGACTGGGCAAAATCTAGTACAAAGCCTTTCCAGAAGAGTGAGGTAATTAAAAAAAGTAAAGGGGGTACTCAATCTATAATGAGATATTCAAAAAGCACATGTAGGTGTGATGGTAATGTCTCCATAAACGCTTGGCCATATGGTGTATCTGTTTCTGCCACTGCAACAAACGACGTGGAAATACCTGGAATTTAGATTACACTAAACCAAATATAAGATTATTAAACCCATTTCAAGCCATTTGTGCTCATTTCAAGCTTGAAATAGTCTTGTTCTTTTGGCAGATAATTGCACTCATTTTAAGCATTTATTTCTAAAAAGAAGCAAATTAATCTGCCTATAGAATCAGAAAACGACGTGCTTGGAATAGTAATAATGTCCACAAATAGGTTTAATGATCTTCTATTTCTTTTGTTGTAATCTTATAATAAGAAATACGAGATACATTTGACAATATTTAGAATAACTAGAACAACTAGAATTTGCTGGCCAGACCCAATGTATGTTTCCAATATTCCTTATTTGTCAGTTTTGGCATCAAGTGGATATCAAATGTCTGATTCTGGCTCTATTCTGGCATAGATAGTTGGCAGAGTAAGCATTTAAACTATTAAAACAAACACAATCATCAGATGTATATACTGTACACAGCCGTTAAGACATACATTTTACAAATTTGAAATGAAGGCAGACTGAAACTGCATTACAGAGAATTATTATCACCATTTTACCATGCTAGAACTTACCATTTCAATTTCCATTTTTTAAAACATTTAAAGACCTCAGCTACACTTCACATTAATATGAACCCAGTTCCCTTAGTGTATTTTATAAATAATGCTAGCTCTATTTATTTACAGTAGCATGAGATTTAGAACATTAGAAAAAGCTTGTAAAGAAGAATAGGTTCAAATTATCTAATATAAGACCTCTAGGAGTCATTATAAAATGGCATAAAACAGCAAATACTTATCGATTGTTTGTGGCAAGCAAATATTTCACATCTTTAAAACATTTCAATGTGTTATTACTGAATAAAACTGTGTTTAAAAACTTACAAACTTCCTTGTGCAAACCTAAATTCGATGGAAGATCAAAAGCCCAGTTATAGGATTTCAGAATTTATTTATTTATTTATTTTTATCAGTATTGTAGCTGCTCCTCTCTTTCATCAATCTGGCCTTGATGCTGTGGCAGAGAAAGTAGAAAAACAGCATCATGGGGGCTGAGTGCTAATGGACCGTTAAGCTATAGTGAAACCTCCAACTGCACGTGTGAAGTCAGAGAGTAGTGCATTGAAAAACACACACACACACACACACACACACACACACACACACACACACACACACACACACACACACACACACACACACAGGGATCAGATCCAGCCTTAATTGACAGCCAGACCAGCTCTGACAGTGGTGATCTGTTTCAGGGAGATATCTGTGAGGATGGAGCATGTGGGAGAAGCTTCTGCATGCTATCAAATTAATAATCTTGGCTCTGAAGTCACCACACTTGCCAACAAGATGTTTTCAAACAAATGACATGGTATGTTTGCAGAATTTCACTTTTCTGAAGATTTTCAGAGTTTTATCTAAGGTGTAGAAATAACAAGGTTGGGGAAAACGGTCTTGCAGCATTTTTTTTTTTAAACATAAAGCAAAGAACTTTATCTTACACTCCCACACTGTTTTACTGTGCTGTTAGAGTGAGTGTAAGACACACCGTGACTTTCAGTCTGTGTTTAAATCTGCTCTGGATCCAAACTACTCTAATTCAAAACAACGTGTCAGTTATGTTCACAACCATATAGAGAACTAAAAACTAGCATTGTGACTTGCATAATTAATCAAAGTGCTTTTTAAATCAGTAGTAAATAACAAACATGAAATTCAGTCATTCAGTGATCTTGAATAACTGCTTTATCCTGGTCAGGGTTGCAGTGGATCCAGAGTCTCTGCAAGGAATGCTTGGCAGGAATACACCCTGAATGGGCTTGGACCATGCACACACACATTCACTCATTCCTATGGGCAATTTAGTATAGTCAGTCCACCTATTGGCATGTTGTATGCACATTTAATTGCACCACAAACTAAAGTGGTGTTGCATTGTTGCATTATTTATGAACTATGTTTCATCCTATACTATACTATACATCATTCTGTTCTATTTCTTATAAGGATCAAGATAATAGTGAATGATAGTGAAGGGAACATTGAGATATAGGGTCAGATGTGGCCTAGTTAGCTTTTTGCACCTGTTTTTAAGTGTAATTATATACAAACCTAAATGAGCCATTGAAGCAGCACACGATCACTTCTTTTCCTCATACACACACATCTGAGAGAGGATTGTACAAAAAGATTGGTACAAAAAAGGATGGGGAGACTGGACAGTGTGGCTAATGAGGCTACAAACAGTCCCCTCTGAAACTACTGGAACGGCAAGGGCGATTCATTTGCTTTTGCTGTAGACTGAAGACATTTTGGTTTGAGATCAAAAGATGAATATGAGAAGAGAGATCATTAAAATTTCCTGGTATTTATATGTAGATGTGTTAAACAACATAGAACATAGCACATTACGTATCACTCAATTTGTAGGCGAGCAAAAATATTGGAACATGTGACTGACTGGTGTTTCTTGTTACCCAGGTGTGTCCTGTTAGATTGTTTAAACAATAAATAGCTCTGAACATCTTCTCTTGTTTTTAGCCTTCAGTTTCACCTGTCAAGACTTAAAAAGGTTGTTAAAAAGGGTAAAGCAGCAAGAAGATAAGAGAGCTGTCTATGAGAGAAAAGCAAGCCATTTGAAGCTGAAAAAAGAGGTGAATATCTCAGTCAGTGCCACTGCATAAATATTGGGCATATCCAATACAACAACTTGGAATGTCCTGAAAAAGAAAGAAACCACTGGTGTACTGAGCAACAGAGACTGAATGGGTTGGACAAGGAAAACAACAACAGCTGATGACAGGAACATTGTGAGAGCTCTGAGGGAAAACCCCAAAATCAACAATCAATGACCACTTTTCAAAGAAGACTTGGAGAGCAGAAATATAGAAGCCATACCACAAGATGCAAACCACTCATCAGCAGTAAGAATCAGAAAGCCAGATTGGAATGCACAAAGAAATACACAGATGATATAACTCATGATGGTAGCAGCAGAATGAAGTTTACAGGAACATTTTGTGTGCCAATTTAAGGAGAAATGCATTTAAAAGTAATAGGGAGAAACTTTATCAGTCAGCAAGATGATCTAAAATACACTGCCAACAAAGGACTTTATCAGAGGGAAAATTTGGGAAATTTTAGACTGGCCAAGTCAATCACCTGACCTTAATCCAGTTGAGTATGCATTTCACCTCCTGAAGAGGAGACTTAAGGGTCGTAAAGGTCCCTCCCCCGCAACAAACAACAACTGAAAGAGGCTGTGGTAAAAGCCTGGAAAAGCATCAAAAAAGAAGAAACCAACAATTTGGTGATGTCACAGACTTGATACAGTTATTGCAAGCAAGGGATGTGCACCAAATTTAAAGTGTCGTTTGCTTTAATTTACTTCAAGACTTACCTGTTCCTATACTTTTGCTCACCTAAAAATTGAATGGTCTGATACGAAAGGTTCTATGTTTTATGTTGTTGAACACATCTACATGAAAATACCAGGAAATAAAAGCTGAAATCCTAAGTTTGTCTCATAGCCATTTTTTGATCTCATACCCAAATGTCTTTGGTATATAGCGCAAACAAATGAATTGGCCTTGACATTCCAATTGTTTTGGAGGGGCCTGTATTTTGTTCATTGTACTAAACCTTTTTTTAATCAATTCTCATGTATAATTTTAAAATACAATTTGTAATAATACAATACCATTTTATGACCTTAGTGGAAGAATTATTAAGTGAAATGACATCTTTTAATAAATTTCTCTGTTTTTGTCAGGCAGATCTGGCAACCTTGATCATAGCAATAATTCGGCTCTTAATTATCTTCATTAGATTGTTCTGTGGATATATATTTCAAGCTTGAAATGATCTTGTTCTATTGGCAAATATTTCTGCTTATTTCAAGTTTTTATAGCAAGCAAAATGATCTGCCAGTAGAATAAGATAGTAAGAGATTATGCACAGAAATAGGCTTAATAATCTTATATTTGTCACATGAAGCAAAGAAATTGCACACATTGAATCAGATTTTGTTTGCCAATTTTCCAAGGCCATAATCAACCATTAGAGCAACAGAATACCCTTTAATTGCACACTTTTCTAGAAATTAGCTACCTCTTTCTGTACACTGCTCTCCTTTCATTAAAACCAATTAGTAATAAAATGGTGTACTAGCAATATTAATGCCATCCATGCCATCTACTTGTTCTGGCACAAGAGTCTTTATTTAATACAGGCTTCATTTAACAGATTCATTTCATAAGCAGTCCCAGGTGCAGCTCGCATGATGAGCTACAGCACTGTACCTTAATTCAGATGGACTGTGTGTGTGTGTGTGTGTGTGTGTGTGTGTGTGTGTGTGTGTGTGTGTGTGTGTGTGTCCCATTAGGGGTTTTAGCATGTGCTTTGCTCTAGGTCAGAGGTGTGTGTTCGGGAGCAGGTGTGAATACTCCAGTGCAACGTCAGTCCCAGAGCACGCTATAGGCTGCAGATAGAGGCTGGAGGTGTGGGAGTGTTACAACCCCACGCTGTAACTGCCTCTGTCCCCTGAGTCCAACTACCAAAAGTCATCCATCTTCTCCATGACTACAGTACAGATCTCTCAAGAGAACACTGAACAGCCAGATTCTATTAATTTTTTAATACTCAAATTGTTCCTTACAGCTAGAAAAGTAGGCAGTAAAGATAATTGAGAGTGAGTTCCATGTAATAAAAATATTTATGAAAAGTACTTTGAAATAATTCATAAGGACAGGCTCTTCATATTACAGATATGCTTGCAGCTGACAAGCATATATTCTGGATTTCTACTGTCAAGTGCTCTCTCTCTCTCTCTCTCTCTCTCTCTCTCTCTCTCTCTCTCTCTCTCTCTCTATCTCTTAGACGGCATCAAACTAAAAGCTGAACACATTGATCTCAGCCAGTTGTGTGTGTGTACAGGTCATTGGGGGTTGTAGAGGGTAGTATAGGTTTGTGTGTGTATTTCTCCATTAGAGTTAATGGCTCTGATAACAAAGTGAATGGTTTTATGGTTCCTCATTACATCTTCCTATGGGGAGACAGGAAGCATTTAAATCGGTGGTCACCAACCTGGTTCCTGGAAATCTATCTTCCTGAAGACTTTAGCTCCAACCATAATAGTGCCCATCTGACCATCTAAACATTGCCTTAAGAAGTTCTTGATCACCTAAAACAGGTGTGTTAGATTTTGGTTGGAGATGAAACCTGCAGGTAGGTAGATCTCAGTAAAGAGGGTTGATGACCACTGATTTAAAACCTGATGTTGCTCTGATGAATTTTTCAACCTGACTAGTGAAACGTTCTCTGTTTTCAGCACACTTCACAATATTATCATTACTATTATGATAATATCATTAAATTATCATTACTGATAACACAGAGGAAGCATCTGCAGACACTGTGATACTAATATTAGTTTCACACACATCTAATCTGCCTTTAGTCCATTCACTTTTCACTAAATGTGTCAGGACAGCAGCAAATGCCAATTTGTCTAGAAGGTTAATTAGTTACAGTTACATTTATATAGCACTTTTCTGGACACTCAAAGTGCTCTACATAGTATGGGAGGTTGGGGGGGGTCTCCTCAATCACCACTAGTGTCTAGCATCCACCTGGATTATGTGACGGCAGCCATAGTGTACCAGATCGCCCACCACACACCAGCTATTAGTGGAGAGGAGAGTGATGCAAAAAATTCAGAGATGGGAATTATTAGGGAGCCATGATAGAGAAGGGCCAAAGGGGGAATTTCACCAGGACACACACCTACTCTTTTACAATAAGTGTTCTGTGATTTTTAACGACCACAGAGAGGCAGGACCTCGGTTTAACGTCTCAACAGAAGCACCGTGCTGTTTTTACAGTATAATGTCCCGGTCACTATACTGGGGCATTAGGCCCCACACAGACCTCAGGGTGAGCACCCCCCACTGACCTCACTAATACCACTTCCAGCAACAACCTTAGTTCTCCCTAAGAGGTCTCCCATACATGTACTGGCCAGGCTCAACCCTGCTTAGCTTCAGTGGGAAACCAGGCAAAAGCTAGAAGGGAGATATGGTATTGATTGTCTTCCTAGTAAGCAGTATCAGTGTTCGGTGGAGAACGTATGCTAGTATAAAATTTGAGTATATAGCATGATAAAGCATGATGAACCTTTTCACATCCCTATTACCGTATATGTACTCTATAATCTCCTGTAATGTGGAAAAAATAGCTTTACTAAGCCAGACTGACAACTAGCACTACATTCAGTAAATGACTATGATATCTGTTTGTATATTAACAGGTACAGGTTTCACACAGCCAGTTTCACAGATTCAATTATCGCTTAGTGAAAAGTCTTTTTAATCTCTCACCAGCATCTGTGAGTATTATACAAATCAGAATTGCAAGCCATCTAACTGCCTTTTGGCATTTTTGATTGCTCTAGATTCTTACTCATTTACTTTCCTTCAAATAAAATAATTTTAAAAAATACCATCCTACATGTCAAATTGGCATAGAGAGGCACAATCGTGTGTCCCAGTTTCAGAAAAAGTGAGATTAGAGATCATAGATATGGACGTGGACATGGGAGGTATGAGATAAATAAGCATTATGAGCACAGAGCACAGGAATGCATGCATGTGTTTACACATTTTCTCTTTTAGTAGCATTTTAAGTTTTTTATTAGTGTAAAAACATTTTAGTAACATTTATAATCTGGTATGAATTTAATAATTTAGTTTAAAATAAAATCAATACCCACAACAGAAGCTTTCAGGAACAGCATCTGGATATAAATGCGGGAGGCTGGCACCAGACTGTGATCCCATTAGATAGATAGAGAGATAGATAGATAGAGATAGAGAGAGAGAGTGTGTGTGAGAGAGAGAGAGAGAGAGAGAGAGAGAGAGAGAGAGAGAGAGAGAGAGAGAGAGGAGTTAGTTCCCTGATTGAAATTCATATAATCAGGCGCCTTGAGGAAGTGAGACCCAGGGAGGCTATCACTCCTCTCCAGCAATCAGGGGCTTTGTGCCAAAAATCAAAGCCCACTGAAAGACATATTTAGACACATTCAGCCACCTTTACAAGTTTGTGATAAGAGAATATATGAACATTGATGTTGTCTGAAATAAATTCATTATCATAATACAGTATGTTTGTTTATTGCTGCACACGCAGTTATTAAACATTGTCTGATAAGTACAGTTATAGAATTAACACTACAGTCATAGTGCCAACAGTTTAATTTCAGTTTAGTTTCATCACTAGGATAAATAAGAAATGTACTAATTCCTATAAATATAAAAAGATTCCTTATTGTTAATAATAGTGATCACAAAAAAAACCAACCTATCAATATTCTATAACTGCTTATTTATTTACATTATTTCAAAAGGAGTAGTCTGGAAAAAGATGTACTAATTGTATTTTGTGAACTGTATCCTATTCATCAAGTAACATCCTCATCCCAGAATAAACACTTTCTATCTAATTCTGCTGAATAGGAGACAGAGACAGGGATGAATCAGTAGCAATAGGAACCACACAGTAAGGATCAATGAGCTGTGTTTGGATCTGGTCAATATTTTGCCACAGGACAAATACCCATTTGGAGTAACACACCCATTACAGGGCCTCATCATGTATAGTACAGTACCTGGGAGTTTTGGGTTTTTTTCTTTTCTTTTTTCCTACACATTATCACATGCACATTCACTTAGAAATCAATTAGAGTATAATTGTGTACTTTTTTTTTTTAAGAGACTAGATGTCATCACTTTTTTTTTTTTTTTGCACTGATGAAGCACTGTTGAGTGTAAAATGATACCTGAATCCATCCATTTTTCGGCTCATTTACCTGCTTTTTATGTCTGAGTAAATTGCTCAACAGATAATCCACTTCACTGGTTTTCTCTCTCAGACCCTAGCAGTGACAAACGCTGCTGTTTACAAGAGAGGATGGAAAAATGAGAGGAGCAAGAAGAGCACTCACTATTTATAAGGTAGCTCATCATTTCTGTGCCTGTGTATAAATGAGATAGAGAAAGTGAGAGAGAGAGAGAGAGAGAGAGAGAGAGAGTGAAAAACTCATTCTACAGTTACAATAAAGTCTACAGTCAATATGTATAAACATTTTCCAAAAAGCTTAATGTTTTATTAATTCAAGATGGAGTGTGAGTCATTCCCTCTCTGATTGTAGAAAGATACAGAGTATTTAGTCATGTAAAACATCCATCCTTCCATCAATCCATCCATTCTCTGTACCGCTTTCCTACACAGAGTCGGGTTGTGCCTGGAGCCGAACCCAAGGAACTTGGGCATGAGGCGAGTGACACCCTGAACAGGTGTCACAGGGCATAATCGCACACACAATCACACACCCATTCATAGCCTACGGACAATTTAGAGCGGCCACTCAGCCTACAGTACATGCCTTTGGACTGGGGGAGGAAACCGGAGTACCCAGAGGAAACCCCCAAATCATGGGGAGAACATGCAAACTCCTTGGACGCCAGGCGGAGGTGGGCAAGTCCCCAACCCCGGACGTGCAAGTCAAACGTGCCAACCACTAAGCCACCCTGCCCCCTCAGGAAAACAATATGCTTTAAATTGTGCCTTAACGGTCTGCTCTGCTTAGTCTCTTCACAGCAGGAAATCCTAATGTAGGTCTTCACATGACAGTATTATGAAATATGAATCTTCTAAAGAGCTCATCAAATAAAAATAAAAGCTCCTAAAAGATCAGTTATTTACTTTATTCCCTGTATAATCATTAGCCTAATTTGGAGGATTGTTTGATTTATATGGTGGTGCTTCATGTAGGAAATTAGTTCTTGAGGATTTGAAGTCCTTTACAATAGTATGTGTTGTGCTACACTCTCAGATATAAAGAGGACTAAAGCTGTACATTTCCTTGTTGCTGGGGTACCTTTTGTACATTTACTATGCACAGTGGATATAAAACATCTACACACCCCTGTTAAACTGGTAGGTTTTTGTGATAGAAAAAAAATAAACCATGATAAATCATGTCAGAACCTTTTCTACATTTGTTGTAGAAAACACCCCTAAACTAATACTTACTTGAAGCACCTTTTAATTTTATCATAGCATTACATTTTTGGGGGTAAGTGTCAATCAGTTTGGCACATCTTGACTTAGCAATATTTCAACATTCTTCCTTGCAAAAGCATAGCACAGCCCTCTTCAGGTCACCACACAGATCTTTGATTGGATTTAGGTCTGGACTCTGACTGGGCTAGTCGCAAACCTTGATCTTGTTTTGGTGAAGCCATTCCTTTATTGATTTGGAGGTGGGCTTTGGGTCATTGTCATGCTGAAAGGTGAAATTTCTCTTCATCTGAAGTGTTTTAGCAGAAGACTATTTTTTGTGCCAAAATTGACTGGTATTTGGAGCTATTCATTATTCCCGCCATCCTGATTAAAGCCCAGTTCCAGCTGAAGAAGACCATCCCCAAAGCATGATGGTGCTGCATCCATTCTTGACCACTTGGCCAAAAAATTCATAATACCGTTTGCTCAAAGTTTTGCTTTTGTTCAAAGTTTCATAATATTGAGAAACAGGAAGATCAACAGAATTTAAAAAGAACATTATGTATTAGTCATTATTCTTCATTATTCATTCCTAATTCTTAAAACACTTGATGTTGAACTTGGTTCCAGCTCTTTCAGGACACAATGAAGATTCTGTAGTCTGTAGATTCTGTAAAAAAAAAATTTTTTTATATGTATCCCATGTGGAATGAATCCAAGACTTGAAGAACTCTATCTGGCTGTAGTATATTTATTATGATCTCATGCATGAATATGGATAATGTCTTATACTCCTAACCATATCTGAAAATGAGACTGTTTCCCTAATAGCACTTCTACTTTCAAGTGCCCTATGTTCTTTCCTGTTTGGTAATTTTGTGCAATCTATGTGCCCATGTACCAGCATCTCATATTATCCTTTGTTGAAAATGTTCAAAGCGGCTGACAGAGCAATAGACCTCACAAGACCACCATGTGCCTGTGTAAGTCTCAGACCATTTTTGAAAGGCTTTGAACTAACACCAGGCCTATCACAAAAACTCAGGGATGGCTGCCAATTACATGAAAATTGTTCTGTCTTCTTCAGATGATTCTTTTGTCATGTCAATCTCCTTCGTCTCCTCACCAAATATGAAAGTGCACCTTATTTTCTACCATTACACCTTGTAATGGCTTGTGATTTCAAACCTAGAAAGTCTGAATAATAATCTGAAGTTGTTCCAGACAACATCAGAGAGTATAAAACAATATCATGTTAAAGACTGTTTTTTTTTTTTTTGTTTATGTTCTCAACATTCCCAGCACCCACGGGATCAGCGGTGAGATCAAAACTCTGCTGCAGAAGCTTGCTGTGAAACAGAAATGGGTGGTGCTGTCAGGGTGTAATAATTCAACTACAAAAATGCATGTCACTCCTCATGCAGTGAGAGAAGTACATTTTACAGGTAAACAGGAACATGTGGCCAATTAAAAGAGCATGACGGATGGCAGTGGCAACATGGCGACTGACAGCTTTTCCCGGCTACCTGTGGACAGATTATAAATAGATCTTGTGTCAGACACAATACTGTTTTCACCATCTCACTGTCAGCTGTGTACTGCTTCATGGCTGGCTGTACTGTTTGATTATTCTTTTTCATGTTGGACAATATTCCAAAAATTAGACTGAATATTTTAACTCACTGATTGTACTTTAAAATGCTAATAATTATTCAGGTGTTTTTTTTTTTTTGTATCAGGAGGCAGATATTATATCAATATCTAATTTCTGAAATAGCATATAAGAAAGATTCATAAATTCTGACAAACTATAAAAAATATGGCACATAGGCCCCAACTTACATTATGGATATATGTACCATTTACTGGAACTGGTAGAAAAGGAATTGTTGATATCTACAATTCCCTTAAAGATCTGTAATTTAATTTTGACTAGTACAAATGCAATTTTGACTAAAATATAATTAGTGAAAAGTAAATTACAGATATATACAATTCCAATTCTGAATAGTCTCCAGTACATTTTGAATAGTTGGAATTATATGTTAGAGGAATTTTAGTGTAAACTGGCCTGCCATAGACTGTAGAGATTATTACACCTACTGTGAAATAGGAGACCTCTGATGCTCTGTAGCTACTGTAACTACTGCTCATCACTATAGGAACTCTTTTGAAGATCAGTGGCATCATGGATTCCCCAGTGTACCAGGATATTTTGGTCGAAACTCTAATACAGTGCTTTCCACTAAAATTGGCACCCTTGGTAAATATGAGCAAAGAAGGCTGTGAAAAATTGTCTTCATTGTTTAACCTCTTGATGTTTTATTCAAAAAATTCACAAAAATACTCTGCTCTCATGGATATCAAACAATTGCAAACACAACACAGGTTTATCAAAAATATATATTTGTTAAATAGTGTGCAAAAATTATTGCCACCCCTATGAATTCATATGAGAAAATATAATTGTCGGGTCAAGTCAAGTGGCTTTATTGTTATATTTCAACCATATACAGCTGGTACAGTACACAGTGCAATGAAACAACATTCCTGCAGGACAATGATGCTACATAAAACAACACACTAACCACATGAGATGACACAGTACTAAATAAGATAGACACAATTTTGCACAAAGTGCACGTGCAAACGTGTGCTAACAATATAAGACAGTAGAGTAACTACTAAAACAGGACAATGGGCAGAGTAAGTGACAGTGTAGTGCCGAACAGTACACAGTTCTAATGTGGAAGTGTCAGAAATACTAGGTAGTGCATATGGATATCTGATATAACAGGTAATGCATGTACATTTGAAGTATATTCCCATTGATATTTTACAGATTTTAGTACATCTAGGTGACTAGGAACAGGAAATTGTTCAACCATGACTTCCTGTTTCACATTGGTAACATAAAGGCAAAATTCCCTTAGTCATTCATAACAATGGGTAAGACCACGGAATATAGCTGTGATGTGCGGAAAAAGATTGTTGAGCTTCACAACATGGGAAGTGGCTATAAGAAAATAGCACAAGCATTGAAAATGCCCATTTTCACCATCAGGGCAAGAATTAAGAAGTTCCAGTCAACTGGAAATGTTATGAATCAACCTGGAATTGGACGTGTGTCTATATTGTCTCAATGCACTGTGAAGAGGACGGTCTGAGTGGACAAATAATCTCCACGGATTACAGCTGGAAAACTGTTAGTTGGATCTTGGGGTTAGAAAGTCTCCAAAACTACAATCTGAAGTCACCTACATCACCACAAGTTGTTTGGAAGGGTTTCAAGAAAAAAGCCTCTACTCTCATCCAAAAACAAACTCAAGTGTCATCAGTTTGCCAGACACTACTGGAACTTCAAATGGGATCGGGTTCTATGGTCTGATAAGATATGCTAAAAACTTTATTGATCCCATGCTGGGGAAATTCCCTCGTCACAGCAGCTCAATTACACACACACACACACACACACACACACACACACACACACACACACACACACACACACAAACAGATAGGAAAGAATACACATTAAATAAGAATAGAATTGTATATATATATATATATATATATATATATATATATATATATATATATATATATATATACCACACACACAATAGGAATAGAAAAACAAGAATAATAGTAATGAAAAATAAAAAAAAGTGGCAATATGTACACTATGAACACCTCAATGTATGTATAGGTGAATACAAATATGATATATACAGATGAGTAACAACTCATTTATAGACAGAAAAGTGATAAATGGATTATTGCACAGTTAACATTAGAGGGTGAGCAACAAATAGTAATAAACTAATAAATGTTCATATAGCAGAATTATTGTGAATGTGTAGGCTGATGATGCAAAAACAACTACCAGTGCTACATTGTGCTGTTATTTGCATTAAAGGAGGCTGTGGCTCAGGTGGTAGAGCAGGTTGTCCACTAATCGTAGGGTTGGCGGTTCGATTCCTGGCCCACATGACTCCACATGCCGAAGTGTCCTTAGGCAAGACACCTAACCCCAAGTTGCTCCCAATGGCAAATTAGCGCCTTGCATGGCAGCTCTGCTACCATTGGTGTGTGAGTGTGTGTGTGAAGGGGGGAATGAGACACAGTGTAAATTGCTTTGGATAAAATTGCTATATAAGTGTAGACCATTTAAAGAGTCTGACTGCTGTAGGGACGAAGGACCTGCGGTAGCACTCCTTCTTGCTCAGGGACCCCAATGTCTCATACAGGGGGTGAGAGGAATTTCTCATGATAGATGCCAGCTTAGCTAACATTGTCCTCTTGCCCACCACCTCTATGCTGTCCAGAGGGCAGACCAGGACCGAGCTAGCCCCCTTGATCAGTTTGTTAAGACGTTTCCTGCCCCTCTCTGTGCTCCAGACTCCCCAGGAAACTACTGCATAGAAGATAGCACATGCTACCACAGTGTCACAGGACAATTTCAGCAGGGTCCTGCACACACCAAAAGACCTCAGTCTCCTCAGCAGGTGGAGACGACTTTGGCCCTTTTTAGACAGGACATCTGTGTTTATGGACCAGTCCAGTTTATTGTTGAGGTGAACACCCAGGAATTTGTATGTCTCCACCCTCTCGATTTCAACACCCTGGATGTTCGCAGACATAGACCGGGGTGGCCTCCTGCGGAGGTCAACTACCATCTTTGTCTTGCTGGCGTTGAGGCAGAGGTGGTTTAACTCACACCAGTTGACAAAGTCAGCGATGACCTCCCGGGAATTCCTGATAATTCTCTTCTGATACTCGTCAAACAATGACAGTATCATCAGAGAACTTCTGCATGTGGCGACTGCTAGTATTATGCCTGAAGTCTGCAGTGTACAGGGTGAAGAGAAAATACCCTGCATTGTACCCTGTGGTGCTCCCGTGCTGCTGACCACCACATCAGATATACAGTCCTGGAGCCTCACATACTGTGGTCTGTCAGTGAGATAGTTGATTATCCATGCAGCCAGATGGCGTCAGCTCCCAAAAGCTTCCCCCAAAGTAGTGACAGCTGAATTGTATTGTAAGCACTGGAAAAATAACAAAACATAGGTGTAGCAGTGATCTGTGCATCAGGTAAATAATGGCGTCATCAACCCCAATGCCTGGTCGGTAAGCGAACTGTAAGGGGTCTAGCTCTGAGCTCACCAGCTGTTGCAGTACAATCATCTCCCTGGACTTCATCAGGTGCGATGTTAAGGCTACCGGTCTGAAGTGGTTGGGCTCCTTAGGATGTGCAATTTTGGGTACTGGAACAACACAGGAAGTCTTCAGATGAAACCAAAATAGAGCTTTTTGGCAATAAACAACAGAGGTGGTTTTGACGCACACAGAGAGGTAACCATATGGAGAAGTACCTCATGCCCACGGTTAAATATGGTAGCAGCTCTTTAATGTTTTGGGGCTGTTTTTCTGCCAGAGGACCTGGACATTTTGTTAGGATACATGGCATCATAGACTCTACCAAATATCAACAGATATTAAATGAAAACCTGACTGCCTCTGCCTGAAAGCTTAAAATGGGTTGTGGTTGGATCTTCCAGCAGAACAATGATCCAAAACATACATCAAAATCAACACAAAAATGGTTTACTGACCACAAAATCAAGGTCCTGCCATGGCCATCCCAGTCCCCTGACTTGAAACCCATAGAAAACCTGTGGGGTGAACTGAAGAGGAGAGTCCACCAGCATCTGCCTATGTTTTACCAGATGATGTTTCAAGGCAATCATCCAAAAAACCCTTCAACATAAAAAGCCCACTGATTTGAAGTCTGTTGAAAGCCTGTGGTCTGAGATGCAGTGAGGACTGTTCACAAGTGCATGGCTACCACCAAACTTTAAACATCAGGAAAGATATTGCAGGGAAGGATTCCAGGAATGAACCCAGACTAAAAATAAAAAGTCCAACAAGGTCTCACACTTTTAACTTTGCAAATTATTTGCAAGACTCAGTTTATACGGCAGGTTATGAAGGTTAAGATTAATTGTGGGGCTAACTTTCATACTTTTTCTTATAATTTAATTTGAACAAAATATAACACATGTTTGTCCATCCATACATCTTCTACCGCTTACTCCTTCTTCAGGGTCGCGGGGGAACCTGGAGCCTATCCCAGGGAGCATCGGGCACAAGGAGGGGTACATCCTGGACACAGTGCCAGTCCATTGCATGGCACAATAACATACACACTCACACACCCATTCATACACTATGGACACTTTAGACACGCCAATCAGCCTACCATGCATGTCTTTGGACCGGGGGAGGAAACCGGAGTACCCGGATTAAACCCCCGCAGCACGGGGAGAACACATACATGTTTGTTTGAATTCATATTTATTTGTACATGATAGTAGGTTTTGTTTTTTGTTTTTTTAAAAACATTACATCATATATACTAGGTTCCAGCAGGCCTTATACAAACAGGTGGGTGAGTAAATTAAAATGTAAAGGATTCAAGGCAGATAATTCCATTATTTTATTCATTATTTACATTGTGTATGCCTGAAAGTATGTGCCAGTGTTTTTGCAGTCTGCTGTTAGTGCATAATAAATGTAGAATACTCCTGCCACATGTTCAATGTCCAAAACATTCAACTTTTATCCCAAATCTTCACCTCTAGATTTTACTGGTCTAGAGTTGAAAAGCCTCTTGGGTCTGATTTTTGATTAATTGTCTTGATAAATACAACTGTAACACGATTTGACCATCCCTAACCCAAACATTTCACTGAAACTGGTATATGCTTCATATTTTTTTGATTAACCCTCCTATTATGTTATGGGTGGGCACACGGTGGCTTAGTGGTAAGCACGTTCGCCAGGGTTGGGGATTCAATTCCCACCACAGCCCTGTGTGTGCGGAGTGTGCATGTTCTCCCTGTGCTGCAGGGGTTTCCTCCGGGTACTCCGGTTTCCTCCCCCAGTCCAAAGCCATGTATGGTAGACTGATTGGCATGTCCAAAGTGTCCATAATGTATGAATGGGTGTGTGAATGTGTATGTGATTGTGCCCTGCGATGTCCAGGGTGTACACCGCCTTGTGCTGTATGCTCCCTGGGATAGGCTCCAGCTTCACGTCCCCGGCACCTAGCAGGGTAAGCGGTATAAAAGATGGATGGATGGATGGATGGATGGATGTTATGGGTCAATTTGACTCATTTCCACATTTGAGATGTCTCAAATACTGGTTAATCTCTTTTGATTTTTTTTTACTTTTCCTCATTTAGGGTCATGAACTTATGTGCAAATATGTCTTCTTATGGCTTGTCTCGAACAAACAATAATAAATGTTTACTGTTTTAAGCTGTTCTTTGCTGTTTTTTTAGTGTATTTAAACAGTGGAAGTCATTTTTACCCATAACGTAATGGATGTAACCTTTCCCCCCAACATAACAGGAGGGTTAAAACGATATACACTTTTGTGCAGATGGAAAGAAATTGTCCTTCCTATCAAAACGTCCTACAGGAAGCTTAAAAGCTTCTGCGCACGCGCAATTATTATATATATATATATTTTTGCAAGCTCATACATTCGTGCTTCTATTTTATGGTGAAACATTTTATATCATGAGAGAAAACGCTATACATAGTTTTCTTCTGGTGAAAACTCTGATAAGACAATTTACACTATCAAAATATGCTACCTATAGGTTTCTACGAGAGGCATTTTCTGAAAAGCTCACAGTAACAGACACAATAGCATCATCGGTGCAAATGTTTACTTTTTAACATTTCTGAAAGAAACTATACATGTATCACCACAGTGTTAATAAGTTTCTGATTCCAGAAACAATTCCAGTCAGTTATCTCAGCTCGTTTTTCTCACTACCGTTTCACTACTCTGCCCACTCACTGCTCGAGCGATGCGGTTTCCTTCCTGAACTTTGAACCTTGTCCGAATTATCCAATCAGATTGCACCTTGTTGGGTCGTGGAGGAGAAGTTCGGCTGCTAAATGCAACATGGTGAGTTACATATGGCCGAAATTGTACAAGAACGTATAATATTTGTAGGTTTTAGCGCTAAAACAGTATGAAAAAGTATTAGAGAAGCCGAGTTCATACCGGTGTGTTTTTAATAACGGATATATATTGAGTATTGAGCGAGTGCTTGTGTGGAGGAGTTAGCGCTGTAGCTAGGCGCCGCGGCGTGCTGAATGAATGAGTTTTGCTAGCGCGCGCTGTTGTTTATGAATGTAAACAGCTTGTAAACATGTTTACGTCTTTATGTTTTATATCACGTTTATTTTCATTTCACCACTACACTACAGATATCCGCTTAAGAAGGGGCTAGTTAGCCCATGGCGTTAGCTACACAAACAGGAGTCTGACTTTTGTACAAGGCTGTGTGAGAGAAAGCACTAAAAAGGTTGGATATAAAATAATATAAATAAATATAAATCCCACAAGTTGATATCTGAGCTAAATATAACTGATACACATTCAGTTTATAAATCTAAATACGGAGCTTGTTTGAACAGCTAGCTGAATAATGAGCTGCGGTTTCGGCTAACGCTAGCTAGCTAGCTAACTTGGGTGAAGTTTAGTTTGTTAATAGAAAAGCTTCACTTCATTTATAACAAACTCTGGAAACACGTGTATATATATATATTATATCATCCTCTGTAAGGCAAGATACTAAGGGTGAATAAGGTAATAAAAAGCATTACATGTATTTTTGCCAGTTGATTGCTGACATTCTTACGTTGTTTTTTGTTTGTATTGGAACTTTTTTAAAATTACATGTGCATTCCATTATGCAAAAGAGGCTTCGTTTAATTAAATGTGCACACGTTTTCATACTTTTTCAAAATATTTATTTCACTTTGAAGGCACTGTCGAGACACTTTTTCAGAAAAGTGTGTTGGAAAAACAATTTCTTTATTGTTTAATCTAGAAAATACCAGTGGTGGTTATAAAATATTTCATGGCATCTTTAGTACAAATCCAACATATTGTGAAGTTCCTCTGTGATATTCTGGATAGTGATAGGAAAAAAAAATCACGAATGCAGATTATTTGGAAACTGAGATTTTGGTTTTTAATTTATTGTGTGTGATTTTATCATGGATTGTACAAGGTGCTTGAAATTGTCTTTTTGAAATTTATATACTGGAAAAACTTAAATAGCCATTTTTATCTAGTGGTGCTTAAAAGTGCTTGAATTCTAAAAAGTCAGTACATACGAAAATTGCTAAATAACTTTAATGTGTTTATTTTTGAAAGAACATGAATACAATCCTTTAACTCAAAATATGACGCCCTGTTGCAACCCCTCCGTCTCCCCCTCTGTTTATTAGTATTATTAATAATAATATTTTTTGGGATGTAAAAAGAAGAAATAAAGAATGTTTGAATGACATTTCTTGTATAGTCTTTGAAAACAAACAACTCCCAACCCACCAAAAAAATTGTGCTTGAAAAGTTATTGAAAAAAGTTCACATGATAATGACACAAACTGACATGTACATCAAGTTTTCAGGACTATATAATGTGATGTGTTTGTACAGAGTGGGAACTTAAAACCTTTATCAGTTTCAGATAATGCCCTAGCTGTGAGAGAAACATTTTTCTTTTGCGTTTTGATATTTTTACTGCTATAGTTTAAGAGAAGTCATTTTATACATGCAGTTTATCCAGAAATGTGCCAAATGATTTGACGTGACCAAAATTGTCTTCTTGTCCTGTTGTGTTGCTGTTTTACAATACCAGCACACTTGTCAGTGTAGAGCACCTTTTACGCAGGGGAATTGTAGTAATTAATAGTTTGAAATCTTGTTCCTGAAAGTCCTCTACTGATGGGAATAATGCTCCAAGTCAAGCACCACCTTTTCCTGGAGTCCCTCCATCAGCAATACCACCTCCTTTTGTAAGTTGTTATTGATTTTCTCCTCTTTTGTTTGAGCTGCTACTGCCTTGTTTGTGTGTGGGGTTTTTAAAAATGTTTTTTTTATTGTGTTCTTGTGTTTTGTTTTGTTTTTTCCCCTCCAAAGATGGGACCGCCTGGAATACCACCTCACTTCCCGCCTATGGGTATCCCACCGATGGGTCAGAGGCCCCCTAACATGGCTCCCATGCCTGGAGGAATGATTCCACCCCCCATGATGCCCCCGATGGGTGCTCCTCCAATGGGACAGGTAAAGAAAATAGTTTAGTAATAAGCCATCTCATTATTTTTACATATATTCATTTAGCAGACACTTTTATCCAAAGCGACTTATAAATGAGGAAATACAAGCAAAGCGATATATCAAGCAGAAAACAATACAAGTAGTGCTACCATACAAGATCTTTAATTGAGTTCTAGAAAGCAAAGTGCGCAGAGTAGAGGTGTAAGTGCCAGAGTAGGTTTTTTGTTTGTTTGTTTGTTTGTTTTGTTGTTTTAAGGATAATGTGGGGTTGGCATTTTATGGGTTAGTTAGGTGTTCAAAGAAGAGGTGGGTCCTTAGCTGTTTTTTGAAAAAGTGACAGATTCTGCGGTCAGGATTTTGGTTGGAAGTTCATTCTACCACTGAGGGACAGTTAGTGTGAAGGTTCTGGAAAGGGACCTTGAGCCATGCTGAGTAGGCACTACTAAGTGTTGGTTGTTAACCGATCGCAGATTGCGTGAGGGAACGTAAACCTCAAGGAGAGAGTTGAGGTAGGAGGGTGCTGTTCCAGACAAGGTCTTGTAGGTGAGCATCAAGGCCTTGAATTTGATACGGGCGGCTACAGGAAGCCAGTGGAGGGAGATGAAGAGGGGTGTGACATGGGTTTTTTTGGGCTAGTTGAAGACGAGACGTGCTGCTGCATTCTGAATCATCTGAAGGGGTTTGATGGAGCTGACTGGGAAGTCCGAGAGTAGTGCATTGCAGTAGTCCAGTTTTGATATGACAAGAGCCTGGACTAGTAGTTGTGTAGCCTGTTCGGTGAGGTAGAGTCTGATTTTCTTGATGTTGTACAGAGTGAACCTACAGGACCGTGCAGTTGTTGAGATGTGGTCTGTAAAATCACCACAAGGCTGTCCTGGTTGGATTGAGTGTGGTGGAGCTGAGCTGTACAGTAAGGCTGTGGTTGATTGAGGGGCAGGCTGGGATGACGAGAAGCTCAGATTTTGCCAAGTTGCGCTTAAGGTGGTGTTCCCTCATCCAGTCCGAGATGTCAGACAGGCAAGCAGAGATTCACACAGAGAATTCATGCATTACTTATCAGTACAAAAGTTGCTGTCAGTACAGTCTTCATACCTCATTCTTATGTATTACCCGTGTTTAAATTTCGATTTATCTTTGCTCTGTGCGAGTCATGCTATATGATGGATTGATCAGGAGCACTGCCATCAGAGTTCTTTCCATGCTTTTACTGATGTGTATGATGTAATAAAGCCTGTGCTGCTTTTACATGAATGTATTTGAGTGCCACTTCATTCTAAGTAAAAAAAAAACAACTAAGCTTTTAATGGTCTTAATAACAAATCATTGGTCAGAAAATTAGCAAGAATGAAACTGTGCTATCATTTACTCGTTTACGTTTGCTGCTGTGACTTGTTTGGGGGAAGATCCAGAAACAGGGGAATTCACTTGTATAGTCTTCTTGTATGTAAAGATTAGATCATGATGATGATTAAAATGTTTGATGTAAAATTCAAACTAACATATGTCTGTGTGTACAAAATAAAAATGTTAAAATAATGAAAAACTGTCAGTTTACCCACAAGGCTTAAACATGAAAAGAAATCAAAGGGAAAAGCTATCCCATATTAAGTTACTTTATCTATTTGTTTAATTCTCGCTAATTTCCTGACCAATGATTTGTTGTTAAGACCATTAAAAGCTTAATATTTTGCCATTTTGGGCTTGGCCCAAGTTTTTATTTACCCAGGCGTAGATGACTGAAGGCTACGTCTCCACCTGCTTGTGATGTCATTTTCAATTAGAAGGTGTTATGTGTTAAATGTTGTTTAAGTGTTCATCTCCCCAGCACTTCCTGTGCTTTAGATCGAAAAGCTCATTTCCTTCTTCACGAAGACCAAGCTGTAGCTTCACATTTCAAAAAGGGGTTTAAAAACTGACACACACACACTTATGCTTGCTCTCTTGCGTCTCGCACCGTGTATTAATACCACACAGCACCATGTGCCACACTGGAGAGAAATTAGCAGCTTAGATGAATTTTTCATGAAGCTCTTTTATTAGATGCCAGGCATGATGCCACCAATGATGCCGCCAATGATGCCACCACGCATGCCAGCAGCGACGATGCAGCCAACAGGACCGGTAAAGTAGCCCCATAGTGCTTTCCACCCTTGTCTCTCGGGTTAGAAATAGATCCTCACAACCAAAAGTGGTGATGGCATTAGCATAAAGAACACAGGGCATGGAGGGAAATTAACCAATCTTTTTTTTTTTTTTTTTAATATAGCTGTGCTTTATATAATGTGAGGTGCGATATCTTTCACTTTTATAAATATTTTTTTAGGCTGGTTTAATTATTTATAACTAAGTACTTGGTTGTGATATTGCTCACATATTACTAAATGTTATTGCATTAAAAGCAGTCACCCAATTTCACAGAAGAAAATTCTCATATAATTCATTGTGAAAACAATGATGTATTCTGTAGAATATCTGTTTTTACTCTGGTGCTGAATGTATTACCTTTTTCTTTTTTCCTCCGATCAGTTGCAGTGGTTCCAGCATGAGTTTAAATTTCACCAGTTTAAGTTTCAGTCAGATTCTGTTCTCTTTTGCCAGTTGCCATATTATTTTAACCAATTATGTACACTATTTTCAATTTAAGATACTGCGTGAACTGATAATGTTGACTTTTTTTCTGCAGTGTTTAGATGTCTTTTATTATTATTTATAGTTTATAAAAATGACTCTTAATGTTTTCTTTCTTATAGCCTGGTGTTAGTCCTGTGGATACAGCTGGTAAGTCAGCTTAAAAAATAAAAGATTAAAAATAAATATTTTAAAAATGAGCTCATAAATAAACTAAATATTTTCTCAGTATAATTAAGTTAATTGTATTCTTTCTCAATTTGCCCTTTTAGCTAATGCTGCCCCTGGAACTACTGTAAGCACAACTAAAACACACTGACATTAATTACCGATATAAATGCAAAAAAGTAAATAAATTGGTAGTGGAGAATTATCTTGCTGGTTGGCATTGTAACATGTTGTCCTTTTAGAGATGTCATTGGGTTTCTGTTTTTGCAGAGCACAGCAGCAAACTCTCCCCCAGATGACCAGCCTAAAAAGGTCAGTACACGGAGTGCCTACAGACGCCGTATTATACCGAATAAAATCTCACTGGTGTTCAAATCTAATCTAAAACAAAAAATTAAACAGAAAGATTTCTGGAACCCTTTAATTTAAATTTGAGCTCT
Organism: Ictalurus punctatus; assembly: GCF_001660625.3. Classification (NCBI taxonomy): domain Eukaryota; kingdom Metazoa; phylum Chordata; class Actinopteri; order Siluriformes; family Ictaluridae; genus Ictalurus; species Ictalurus punctatus. Next base: position 22,964,866 of record NC_030421.2, read on the forward strand.
GTTGCAGTCACAAGTGACACTAATGCAATGTGTATGGACTCCAGCAGAAATCAGTGTGGACAGAGCATAAGTCTGTGGACGGCAAAACCTATTACTACAACACGGAGACCAAGCAGTCCACCTGGGAGAAACCAGATGATCTCAAATCACCTGCAGAGGTAAAGGCCAAATTCCAACTTTTCCAAATTTCCTCCAGTTCTCACTGTCCTTCTCTTTATCTCTTACAATAAGATTTATTGATCTTTCCCAATCACAACATGGACTTTAAAGAGAACTGGAGATCATGTCTTCAAATGCAGATACTATTGGATTAGACACATTACATATTGATGTTACTGTGTTGCAGCAAATGCTCTCTAAGTGCCCATGGAAGGAGTACAAGTCTGACACTGGGAAGCCTTATTACTACAACTCTCAGACTAAAGAGTCACGTTGGACAAAACCTAAAGAACTCGAAGATCTAGAAGGTATGACTTTCAAATCCATTCTCAGGATATTTAACATTAAATGATGAATGTGGGGTTTAAAGTGTTTGTGTTGAGGACCTAATGTGTACACAGTAAACAGTAAATGTGTTACAGTTGGAGAGTAGGAATAGATTCCTCACCTCTTTGTCTTTCTTCTTTGCACAGAATCAAATATGAGACAGGTACAGGTATGCCACTAAAACAGAAATAAAAGATTGGTTATAAATAATGGTTTCTTTTAAGAAATGGTCAACTATGCCCTGCAGTGACTGTATAGATGAGCTTTTATTAAATGTTTTTATCATTACTTTCATCAGATGGATTTGACAACAAATCCTGGTTTTAAATTTTGAGCATAGTTATTAAAGTTGTATTTTGGTTGGGAACTGCTACTCATTTCAGACTCTGTGACTAGAGCCGCTAATACAAGGCCAAGCTTCAAAAACATGCAGTGATGTACAGAAGCAGTAAACTGAGCAAAATACAAAACCACAATATATAGAGAAAGTGTAAAGCTGTCATTATAACTGTATTGCACAAGGGTCCATCACCTCACCATTTAAAACATTACATGTGAAGAAAAACAAAGACACTGCCCAGACTCAAATAGTGTCCAGTGCTTAAGAGAAGCTAATAGTGGAAGTTATGTTGATGGTGCCAGCATGACGGTCTGTACAGAGTTGTTTTAAGAGGACGCTCAAACATCACTTATTCTCTGAAAAGTTGTGTTCTTGAATTCATGAAAGATGTAGACGTAGGGTTCGATGACAGGGGTGTCCGATCTTATCCGCAAAGGGCCGGAGTGGGTGCAGGTTTTCATTCCAATCAAGCAGTAGCCACACCTGATTCCTCCTGTTTAATTAGTTGAGCTTGGCTTTCGGTAGACTCAGGTGTGACTTCTGTTTGGTTGAAATGAAAACCTGCAGCCACACTGGCTCTTACCAGATAAGATTGGACACCCCTGTTCTATGATCTAATATGAAAATGATCATGGTGAAGTTAAATTAAATGGCCTGAAGTATGAAATCTCTGAAGCTGTCTATTATAAACATTATAAGCAGGGCTTAGTGAATGGTGATGTGTACAGAGTGCCTTTTAAAAAGTCTTTGTCTTTTTTTCTTTTAGCTATGATAAAGGCTGAGGAGAATGGGTAAGACTATTAATATCATATGAATTGACATTTGCATTTCAATTAAAACATGTTTAAATCTTTACTTCATAGTTAAGATTCATGGTGTGTGTGTGTGTGTGTGTGTGTGTGTGTGTTTTTTTTAGGACGGTGGATGTTGTAGCTCCTGGCACTACTCCCATTCTCACAGCTCACACAGATGCAGTGCTTGCTGTGCCTGCTGTTCCAGAGGCTGACACTACCATAGCAACAAGCGTTGCCGAAGAACAGCCATCTCAGTTGCCTGTGCAGGGGGGCGAGGGAGGCAGTGAGGCAACTGTGACATCACCCAAGGACACGCCCACAACCGAGACACAGGCCAGGTACACACGTGTATATTATACACACACACACACGAGTAGGCAGTACATTGTGTACCCAGCGAATGGAGAGAGAGGTGTGGGGAAAGTTTTAAAAAGATGCATTGAGCCAACTAACCACATGAAACTTGGAATATGACCCAGCTGTAATCCACAATTTGGCTAATGGCTTGTTCTTGGACAGCTTTTTGCACTGTGGTACCGTAAACTGATAGCAATCCTTTCCGACATGGCCCTGGCATGAACCTTTCTTTCTGCTCATGTGAACTGCATATAAAGTTGAAACCCTGTCGTGTGTGAAAAGTTTCTCACCTAACCAAGGTTCAACGAAAGTGTACCTGATACAGATATGGCCCCCAGAACCTGGGAAGCTGTTTTAAGTGAGTAAAACTTGCAGTTTCAGTGATGTCAGACATTACTGTTGGCCAGGATTTACATAAGGCCCTTGATCGTGTGGAATTTGTGGAAAAGGCACACACAATATTGTTGCATACCTTTCTTCTTGTTTCTTGACATTTTCTTATAATGGGTGCAGCTATATGAAAGATTTTTAGTTTACTGGATGTCAGAAACTCTTGCTGTCGAAAGTGAAATAAAACTATAGCTTGTAGAGGCCAATTGGAATGATTTACTAAAACACCTGTAGACCAAGCACAGTATAAATCACCAGAATTGCAGTCAGTGCTCTGTCTCTCACAGGCCCATGTCACATCCACAGAGTTCACCAGGCTAATAAAATGTTACAGAGAAACTACTATATAAAACAATTTTTAGGCCAACAATAAATCATATTTGCTGAGATGTTAACGTGAATGACTTATTTTAAAAATCTAGAAATTCTCTTGATTATCTGGCTGAGTAATAACTGTAATTGGATTAAAGTTTTAACACATCATAGTGCTGTTATTTTATCTGTAGTGGTTTTTTGGTGCTTAATTTAGAGTGTTTAGCATTATTGATACTATTGTTTATGTGTGTGTGTATATATAAATATGAGCAAAGAAAGCTGTGAAAATTTGTCTTCATTGTTTAACCTTTTGATCATTTGTTCACAAAATTCACAAAAATACTCTGCTCTCATGGATATCAAACAATTGCAAACACACCGGTTTATCAAAAAAATATATATAGGTGTGCAACAATTATTGTCATCCTTTTTAGTCAATACGTTGTACTTGGTCAAGGCTTCTCCTATAATGCCTGATGAGGTTGGAGAATACCATGGCAAGGGATCAGAGACCATTCCTCCATACAGAATCCCTCCAGATCCTTCATATTTTGATGTCCACTCTGGTGGACTCTCCTCTTCAGTTCACCGCACAGGTTTTCTAGGGGTTTCAAGTTAGGGGACTGGGATGGCCATGGCAGGACCTTGATTTTGTGGCCCATTTTAAGCTTTCTGGCAGAGGCAGTCAGGTTTTCATTTTATATCTGTTGATATTTGATAGAGTCCATGATGCCATGTATCCTATCAAAATGTCCAGGTCCTCTGGCAGAAAAACAGCCCCAAAACATTAAAGAGCCGCCACCATATTTAACCGTGGGCATGAGGTACTTTTCCATATGGCTACCTCTCTATGTGTGCCAAAACCACCTCTGGTGTTTGTTGAAACTCTTCCAAACAACTTGTGGTGATGTAGGTGACTTCGGATTGTAGTTTTGGAGACTTTCTGTCCCCAAGACACAACTAACGCAATCCTTGGAGATTGTTTTTGGCCACTCAAGCCGTCCTCTTCAGTGTGTTGAAACAATATACACACGTCCTCTTCCAGGTTGATTCATAACATTTCCAGTTGACTGGAATTTCTTAATTATTGCCCTGATGGTGGAAATGGGCATTTTCAATGCTTGTGCTATTTTCTTATAGCCACTTCCCATTTTGTGAAGCTCAACAACCTTTTTCTGTACATCACAGCTATATTCCTTGGTCTTACCCATTGGTATGAATGACTAAGGGAATTTTGCCTTAAAATGTCAATGGGAATATACTTCAAATATATCTTTCTATTACGAATTCATAGGGGTGCCAATAATTGTTGCACACCTATATTTAACAAAGATATATTTTTTTGATAAACCTGTTTTGTTTGCAATTGTTTGATATCCATGAGTGCCGAGTATTTTTGTGAAATTTCTTGAACAAAGGATCAAAATTTTTACTCATATTTACCAAGGGTGCCAATATTATTGGAGATATATATATATATATATATATATATATATATATATATATATATATATATATATATATATATATATATATATATATATAATTTTATTTTATTTTACATAATGACTGATCGATCCTATTGTTATTAGAACAATCTTAACAATACCCATCTCTATAGTAATGACACATCTAAAGAAGAAAGGCCAGAGCTGGTGAAGAAAGTGTACAAGTGGAACACCAAAGAAGAAGCGAAGCAGGCTTTCAAAGAACTGCTTAAGGAGAAGGTAGAGCTCTCGCTATTTGGGATTTTTTTTTTTTCCTGTCTCTCTTCTTTCTTTGATGCAAGAACATGCAACACTATATCCCCGAAATGCCTGTTGAGCCACTCTCACAGGCAAACATTAACTCTTTCTCTGTCATTCCTCACTGCACTGCTACAGATATTGCACTCATTTGAGTGATGGGTGCCTGGATGTGCTTCTATATTTAGTGTGTTTTAATTTGATGCACAAAACTGTGTTCATAGGCCCCTGTCTGCTTTTCCTAAGGGCTCACTAATTATTCCGACTGTATGATTAGGGGCTTGAGACTCGGGGGCGACCACACAATAGGACGCTCCACTGAGCAGCACTTATAATGGAGGTATATAAATGGAGGACTGAATTTGTCTAGCTTCCTCTTTGAACCTGTCACTTCCTACTCGCCATCCTCTTTGTCTCTGTCCTGTCTCTCATCTCATGAGGCATGAGGAGGAAATTGAAAAGGTGACTTACATAAGGCACTGGCATTTCTAAAAAATTATGTTAGTGTCATACAAGCCTACTGCGCAATTAAGAAAACACATCACCTGACCTCCTTACAGCCACAGAGGAGTTTCTGGCATTTCCATTATTACACACACACACACACACACACGATTATAAGTGCATATTTTTCCAGTATTATCATTTACCTAATCTCTATATACCACATATATAGGATTTGAAAATGGGAGTATTTCTTTAATAGTCATGCTTGGTTTTTCTTCTATATACACAAAGTTCAAACTTTCAAAAGAATCGAGGACTTTTTAACACCTTTTCCAATCCTGTATTGGCCATAGTAGCTGAAAGAAAGTCGGATTGAATTTGGCAGATCAGACATGAATTCAGTGGCATTGAGGAGGAGGCTGATACCATCCTCAGTATTGTGTAGCTGTGCTGGATTTGCTAAGAACTGCTTTGTGTTTTTGTGTGCAGGGTGTTGCATCGAATGCATCCTGGGAGCAGGCCATGAAGATGATCATTAATGACCCTCGTTACAGGTACTACAGACATTAAAAATGAATAACAAAATTTAACCCTAAAATGAATAGATATTTCTTGATAATACTGCATGCATTGCTTTGTCTTCTTCTGTTAAGTGCTGTGTGTGTGTGTGTGTGTGTGTGTGTGTTTTGGCAGTGCCCTGCCCAAGCTGAGTGAGAAGAAGCAGGCTTTTAATGCCTACAAGGTTCAGACAGAGAAGGAGGAGAAAGAGGAGGCCAGGATCAAATACAAGGAATCCAAAGAGACATTTCAACGCTTCCTGGAGAACCACGATAAAATGACTTCCACCACAAGATACAAGTATGAACTGTGTGTCGTCAGGGACACTCTGTTTCCTACGATCGTAAAGGTTTTATAACAGGAAAGTGATGGGTAGGATTCAGACTGCCAGAAACCCATTTCACAACGAACATAATTACTGATTACAAAGAAACATGCAAGCTCCCTCCTGCCAGTCTGTTCAAACCGACACGTAGCTTTTCATTTAGTACTTTTCTTTCACTTTTCACCTTTATACACCTTGTTGTACTGTTGGTTTTACCTTAAAACATTTTTTTTTTAATTTATTGAAATGTATAAGTACAGCAGTATTATCACCGAGAGACTGGAACTCATGTTTTGCATGACTGCTTGGTGAGAAAAGCATTTGTGAATACAGTGCTATTACTAATGCAGGCCTACATGCAATGACAAACGTGAGGAAATCCCATTTTGCTCCCCACGAAGTACATTTTAAAGACCTTTTTTTCTTCCAGTCCTGTGGTAATATCTTGCTTTGGAAGCATTGCTATTTTATTCTAAAACGTTCCTGTCAAAATGTTAAACGGAGATCAGATTATCTGTGAGAGAAGTGACTGGGGCTTTAAGCACATGAACTCATTAATGAGTTCAGTTCATGATACACTACTTCCTCCTTCTGGCAAAGAAAAGCACTACTGCAGTGTTCCTCAGATGATAACTGTGTTTGTGTGTTTAGGAAAGCAGAGCAGATGTTTAGTGATCTGGAAGTGTGGAGCTGTGTTCCAGAGAGAGACAGACTGGAGATTTATGATGATGTTCTCTTCTACTTGGCCAAGAAAGAGAAGGTGTGCTATTTGTTTTTGATTTACTTGATTTCTTGATTGTGGCTGGGCGATTACAGGGGAATCTGCTTCTGCTTGATTTATGTTTTCTTTTTTCTTTTTTTTTTCTTTTTATCTAATCTTATGGATGTGGGGGGAGACATTTTAAATCAATCCTAGTTTAGAATGAAAATAAATGTATCCAAGTATTACATCATGCCAGTTCACTCCATTTCTGTGCTGGCACTCTTTTAGTTGGGATTGTCTTTATATCCGAGATGTAAAATCTGAACCCGTTCCTTTGAACTGAAGTAACATAAAATTCTCCTTCTCTTAATGTATTGTGCTCAGAGAGTGTAGCAACCTTGACCGTGTTTAACTGTGTCATTAGATAATATTTTCTAAAACATGATTTAGACATATTGTACATGGCATTAATACCCTAATTCATAAATTAATTAAACAATATCGAATAGTCTTATGCATAGCATGTTATGCACATATTGAAATTGTCAGTAATTTTAAATATGTTCAAAGCTAAGAGTAGAGAAGTTATGATGGTTTAAAATATATATATATATATATATATATATATATATATATATATATATATATATATATATATATATATATATTGCACATACATACATATAAAGGTAACTAATTCCAAAGTTTGAAAGAATGGATATACATTCAGATGTACACTATCGGTCAAAAGTTTCGAAACCCTCATTCTTTCTTCATTTTTTTCCACATTTTAGAATAATAATAAAGTCATCAAAACTCAATAACATAAATGGAAATATGGGAATTATGTTGTGATTTAAAAATAGTAGGTCTACTTTGAAGATGCTAAAATATTAAATTATTGATTTATTTTGTTCAAAAATCGCTTTTGCCTAGAATTTCCAGAAATGTATTCTTGGCATTTTCTCAACCTATTTCTTGCGGATTCACCCTGAGATGCTTTTTAAACCGTATTAAAGGAGTTCACACCTACGCTGGACACTTTTCAGCTGCTTTTTGGAATATTTCGCTCCAAGTGATCCACTTAATTTGTAAATAAAATGTTAGTTTTCTAATGAAAGAAATAAATATGTTGGCAAAATTATATTTTTGCCTACAACAAACATTTAATCATACACGTTAAGATCAAAAGGTTTTTAAGATCATGAGAAACATTTTGGTGAAGTGTCTCTAAACTTTTGACTGGTAGTGGTGGATATTGGTGCCTATCACATGCTGGCAGTGCTGCTCTTTAGCCCAGTCTCTCTCCATGCTGTAGGAACAAGCCAAGCAACTGAGGAAGAGGAACTGGGAGGCACTGAAGAACATCTTGGATAACATGGCTAATGTCACATACCGCACCACCTGGTCTGAGGCTCAGCAGTACCTGTTGGATAACCCCACATTTGCTGAGGATGAAGAGCTACAGAGTATGAAAACACACACGCATCGAAGTGATGAAAAGCATTTATTTTGAAGGGCCCTTCAACACGCTTGTGGATCTTGAGAATATTTAAACCGTTATTATGCTGAATTGAACAGGAGAGCTTACCTAGAAATGTAGGTCAAGTTCAAATAGGCTATGAAGCATTATATTAACCACGTTCTAAGATGGAGCTAAATTAAATAAAACTGCTGTAAGTAGCGCTGCGATAAATAAGCTCTTCGATGTAGACTTCATGTTTTATTGCTACAGACGATGAACAGCAGCTCGTATGAATGAAATATCGCCACCTTTTGTTTTCTCTGCTTAGTCTGTTGTATTAAATTGTGATACTTGCTCATATTGTGTTACAGTGCCTGAGTAACCTTAAAACACTGACTTTAAAAATTTTTTTTAAATGTCTAAGTGGTTTCCCAACACTCATTCCACTCGTACAAAAGTGTCCGCATTGTGAAGACTGAAGCCTTTGGAGAGATTAGGGCATAGTGGTGCTCACTTCAGAATAAATGGCAGCTCTAATGTTATTGCACCACGTGATTTTCGGTTTGATGCCTTGTTTAAAAAATAAAAAAAAATTAAAAAAGGCTGGAGACCCACTGTCTCCGATCTCCAATCTGAGCTAATAAAGTATAACCCCTTCTGGGAAGTGTGCAGCAGTGTAAAGCTGTTTGTATCCGTTTCAGACATGGATAAGGAGGATGCGCTGATCTGCTTTGAGGAACACATCCGTGCTCTGGAGAAGGAAGAAGAAGAGGAGAAACAGAAATCTCTGCTGAGGGAGAGACGCAGACAGCGCAAAAACAGGGAGTCTTTCCAGGTTACTGACACACACCACACACTGGTCTCAAGTATTTGTCATTTCTCCAGTAACATTAATGATTCAAAAAAACGTTTTTCTTTTCGAATCATTTGTATATACTTTACAAATCATTTGTATATACTTTACAAACATGGATGTAAATCACAGGAGAATCCCTGATTTTTCTTTTTCTCACATTACAGCAGTATGACTGTGCTCACTGTCTGCTTTCTTTTTCTGTGTATGTGGTGTAGAAATTTCTGGATGAGTTACATGACCACGGCCAGCTGCACTCCATGTCAGCATGGATGGAGATGTATCCAACCATCAGTTCAGACATCCGCTTCGCTAGCATGCTGGGACAGCCGGGTGAGACATAGACACACATGCATGATGCACACACGTTCACGCCCCGCTTTACTCTGACACTAACCAGTTCAGAAAACACACACACACAGAGGCACCAGTAATGGTTTCTGATGGATCCTTAATAATTTACAGTTGCCTGAAAAGCAACATGCAATTTTTCCTCCTTTTTGATTTCCAATAAATACACAAACAGAAGTCTGTGTCTGGGAATAAATCCAATAGTGAGAAATCAAATGTTGATGCATAAACCACAAATGAAATGGATCCTTGCTCATGTACCCATTTTTCTGCTGTGTTTGTAACTCTTTGCTGTCCGAACCTGATGGTTAATCTAGTCCTGTGCCTCAAATCTCACTCCTTCTGGTTCTAATGAAAGGTTTCAGGACCATTAGGACGTAACAGAACTAAGTGTCAGTGTGAACTGAAAAAGATCTGAGCTGATCATCTGAGTACGGTTAATAGATGTCCTCATGTCTGATCCTCAGGCTCTACACCTCTGGACTTGTTCAAGTTCTATGTGGAAGATCTCAAGGCTCGTTATCATGATGAGAAGAGAATCATCAAAGACATCTTAAAGGTGGGGCTTTATTATAATTGTATTTATAGCCAAGTATTCTCTTGGCTATAAATTTTTAAGGGACGATATATGATACCCTGTAAAAACAACCTCTTTTATGGCTTAGTGTTACTTTTCAAATTGTCTAGTTCGAAATGGGCAGTGGGTAAATTACAACTCTTTTGGTGTTACAAGGTGAAGTGCGATATAACTGAAGATGTTTTGTTAATCCTTGACTATACTTTATATCCATGCCTATTTACAGAAAGCACAACCTATCTGTGTTGCATTGCTTTATTTTAAAGCATTAATTTATCTGATAAATAAAGTGATAAATAATATATTTTTATTATCATTATTTTACATAAACTGAATGCCTTTTACAAGTACTGAATGCCAATTTTGTGTCCAGAAGAAACGTAGCTAACTTGGCATGCAACATCATCCCTGTCACTTTTTATTTGTCTAGCTTGATTATATTTTTGTCAGACGGGGTAGTTCTTTGGTCCATGGCAGAACCATGGGGGTTCAGTGAGAGGGGTTTATATAAGAAGACAGCTCATATCTGGATTTTGTAAACACATTGTGTCTGCAGGATAAAGGTTTTCTGGTGGAGATCAGTACCAGCTTTGAGGACTTTGGCTCAGTCATCAGCTCTGACAAGAGGGCCACCACTCTGGATGCAGGCAACATTAAACTAGCCTTCAACAGTGTAAGCATGACTTTTTTTCTTCTTCTTTTTGCCTTGTATATGTTAAATGCGTGTTATGTTAGGAGAATAAATTTCAGATTACGATGCACTTTGGTCTGTACAATATAGCGACTGATGTTTAGCACAAATATTTGCAATACTGATGTCACCTGCGATATGCAAATGAGTGCTGAGCAATCCACAGTTATTATGAGAATTCTGATTAGCAGAGGTCCATGTTGACCGTGTTCACACTACAAACTTTATTACTCAGTCTAGTCTTTCTGCCTTGTTTAATTTTGTGTTTGTGACTCATATCGGTCATTAGTATGGATTGACCTCTGCCCTCAGACCTACAGGCCACATTTTTGAAAATGAATACAAAACAAAAGACCCGTCTTTGCATCACACTCCATCAGTGCGGCACAAAAAAGCGAGGAGGTTAAATGTAGCTTCTGTTCTTCTGTGTGAAGCTTCTGGAGAAGGCAGAAGCACGAGAGCGGGAGAGAGAAAAGGAAGAGGCCAGAAAGATGAAGAGGAAAGAAGCAGCCTTCAAGAGCATGCTGAAGCAGGCCACGCCCTCATTGGAGCCTGATGCTACATGGGAAGGGGTATGGGCTGGACTTGAAAACGTTTATGACGATATACAATCTACTTGGTTGGCTTTTTTTTTAATGAGGTTTGCTCTGTTTTAGGTAAGAGAGCGATTCCTAAAGGAGCCTGCTTTCGAGGACATCACTCTGGAGTCGGAGAGAAAGAGGATATTCAAAGATTTTATGCATGTACTAGAGGTACTGTTCTGATTGTCTCTTCGAATGTTTTTCAGCATCACATGCAAGTAATCAAAATGACTTTGGTTCAATTCATCAGGGTTTAGAGAATGCAGATTAAGCCGTATCATTTAGCCAGAGTTCTAGTGCTGTTTGTTTGTTTGTTTATACGTATTTCTCCATTTTTGCAGCATGAGTGTCAGCACCATCACTCCAAAACCAAGAAACACTCAAAGAAGTCCAAAAAGCACCACAGGAAACGATCTCGTTCTCGCTCGGTAAGCACGCCACATCCGCGTCTCTCCGAAGCAGACAGCAGAAACACACATTCTGCACCTACCGACCCGTCTTGTCTCCTTTTGCAGGGTTCTGAATCTGAGGAGGACGAGTATCATTCGAAAAAGAAGAAACGCTCCACATCAAAATCTCCGTCAGAGCACTCTTCCTCGGGGGAATCCGGTTAGTGTGTCCTTTTAACAAACTGTCCTGCTTAGCGTTAATCAATAACTTCACTGCACAACACACTTGTCTTGTAAAATCTAACCCCACTGTTACTCCAGTCTGTAGTGCTGAGATGGTTTTATCATCTCATGTATTGATTTTCACAGAGAGAAGCTATAAAAAATCCAAGAAACACAAGAAGAAGGGAAAGAAGAGAAGACACAAGTCTGTAAGTTCAAGTGCAGTAAAATCCAGACATCTCAGTTTCTCTCGAATTCTTTTTCTAATTTATCTCTTTATTTCTTGTATCTCTTTATTTCTTCTACTTCAAGATGATGGGCCAATATATCTCGTTCTCATTATTTTTTTTTTACTTAACTCATGTCTGACAATATTTTATGTAATTATTTTGTCATTTCCAAACAGTTCATTATTTCAAGTTATCTTTGATTGGAAGACTTCCCGTGTCCTAATTGGCGTGCTATCTGTATTAAACAGTATCCGAGAAGAGAATTAGTGCGTCCCAAATCGCAGTATGTTGAAACGAGTATCTCAAAGGTACCCGGATGGTCTACTATTCCCGGTAGATTTTCCAAGCGTGGATCCGTGGACACTTTTTCCCACAATTTCTTGCGCGAGGGAGGACCTTCTTCAAACGCTTTGTGACCGTTTGCTTCGCCGAATCCAAGGATTCATTTTAGACGGGGGGGGGATGATGAATTAAATTAAATAGTATAACTGATGTAAGGAGTGAAGAATGAAGAAAAGCTGAAACGCAACACAGAGTTTGTTTATGGTGTGACAGCGTTCTCTTCCATCTCACGGAGTGTTATGATGTCACAGTACATGCATACTCTTTTAATACACACTCAAAAATATGACCTTTTCTTCATTAAAAAGTGTACATACTTTTAGTACATAGTATAAGTATGCTAATTGGGACGCAGGGATTATTATTATTTATTATTTATTTTTCCCCCCCTGTCAAGATATGTCATTATTTTGAGTGATCTTATTGTGTCCAATTAATTACTCATAAATGTAATATACAATTATTTCAACTTAACAGTTTGTATTCTCAACCTGTTCTCCCTGCAGGCTTCCCCAGAGTCTGATGGAGAAAAGGACAGAAAAGGACGAGACAAAGACAAGGATAAAGAGAATGATAAGTCCAGAGGGAAAAATCGTAGTGAATCCAAACAGAAATCTCCCAAGAGGAAAACACCTAAAGAAGAGGCAAGGCTTCATTTCAGCGACTTTTCACAGGATTTCAGTTGAATAGCTGTTTGTTCTTTCACTTTTCTCAGTCCCAAAAATATAGACTAGCTGACCGACTGATTGCTCTCTCTCTCTCTCTCAGGGAGGATGGGACACATCAGGCAGTGAACTGAGTGAAGGAGAGCTGGAGAAGAGGAGAAGAACTCTTCTGGAGCAGTTAGATGCACCTTAGATGTTCTATGCCTGTGTTCATCCACTTCACGCTGTAAAACCTGCATTGTAGCTCCGTATGATAACTCGTATAGTACACCGATGCTGTGTACGGACAACACTTCTCTCCCTTCGGAGGACATGCTCACTGATTATCAGAAATCGTCTTCATCTTTCTCTGTAGTTTCTCAGGAGAACTCTGTCAGGGTCTAAAACTGAGTCAGTGTACAAAGTGGTCTTCTCTGGTGACTGCAGATTTTTCCTGTTTTCCTTCTACTGTTTTGTTCTCCTTATCCCCGACGTCACAATTGTTTTTAGGTAGTTGTACATTTATTTTGTAATTGCCAATAGTTTGTCTTATAATTATTGTTTACAGGTGAAATAAAAACCTTGGGAATTTTCAAAAATGTATCAAATTGAACATCTGTTTTAGCGGATAGTCGCGATTGTTAAAAGATCTATTTTCGAAGGTATTTTGAACCCGCAATACTCGCACAATAAAAAGGTATGATGGTGTTGAATTCTCAAATCTGATCTCTCAGAAGGAGTTGATTGATTCATTCATTTTCTGTAACAGCAGCTTTGACAGGCTGTAATTTAAATCACAGGTTTATGTTGATGTACTCTTTCTAATGCCATTTCTATAGTAACATCTAATTCACAGGGATGTCTGTAGTGGGAAAAGTGTTCATCAGAAAAACATCTACTTGTTGATGTGGTGAAAAAAAGAAAAGTCACCAGTGAGTGCTTTCTAATAGTCTGCAACTTTTAATTTTTCAGGATGGAGAAGTTTGCAGTTTCTCTGTAACATGACAGACTGCATTATTATTTTTATTATTAACTTCAAAAGAGAGAAAATTTGAGTCCAAGGGAATGAATGAATGTTATAACCCAAGCACATTTGTTTTACACGCCATCCACATTATCAAACATAAGTATGTCGTCGTTTAATAAATAAGTCATTATTATTGGTAAATTGCTGTGGTATAAGAGGATTAAAACATTTCAGAATGTGCAGAAATAGAAATATCAGGGTGGTAACGGACCTCCGAATTTTTCTATAACAGCGCGCCATACACAAGTCCTAAATCTATTCGTTTCAACACTGGTGTTCTGTTTGAACTGGTTTATGTGAAAATGGCTTAATATCTTTCTAAATATAACACCAACAAACCTTCCACATGGTCAGGTGATCCGTTTGAGCTGATGTCCCTTAGAATTTTTAGAAACTTTTATAAATACTTAGATTTTTTAGTTTTTTTTTGTAAACATTTCCCCTACTGAGCTGAGACTTGAAAATGATTCTTTCAGCCAAATTCTACACTTCTTACACTAATTATAACCATATAATCTAATATTCAGTAAAATATATTCATTGATTTGCCCTTTTATCACCTATTTTCCTGACTGTTTATTACTCGCTCTCTTTATACCATTCTACATAAGGAAGAACATCCATCCTTCCTTTACTTTACCAAATATCTATTTGCTGAGACGTTTAAACTTACTTTTCATGTTTTAAACAATTTTCAGTCATCGATGGTGAAAAATCTATTTTTTTTTTGTAAGAAGACTACAAACATGGCACATTTCCACCTAGAACTTGTTCTTAATGTTTGTTGGCTAACTCCGAAACAATCTTTTTCTAAAATCGACATGGCTGAGGGTTAGGACGTTCTGGATGTGTCCTGCTGAGTGCTGGCTGTTTTCCCTCCTGGGCCTGCACTGATCAGCTGCTGTTATTATTGTATTACATTTTTTGTATTTTCTCGCATTGACAATTGCAATGTGCTCCTTGCTGGGGTCTGCAAGTCTACAATAAATAAACTACAGTATCTGAAAAAATACAGCAGCTAGAACCCTGACTAGGTCCAGGAAAAGTGAGCACATCACTCCTATTTTGGAATCCGTGCAGTGGCGCCCTGCAGCTTTCATGTAGATTTAAAATCCTTATGCTTACATACAAGGCCTTGCATGATTTAGCTCGAGCTCAAGTTCGGCCGAGCTTTTAACCCAATTACACCCCAAAACGTGACCTCCGTTCTTCCAACCCTGGTCTCTTAACTCAGGGGCTCCCAAACTTTTCCAGGGCAAGGCCCCCCAAATGGCATTAATATTTGACCGAGGCCCCCCTTTTGCAAGATGTCTTTAAAACACATTAAAAATACAGACTTCTGAATATATTTCCCTTTTTTATTAATAATTACATCTTACATCTTTACATTACATTACATTAGGAATTGATCGTGTGTGTGTGTGTGTGTGTGTGTGTGTGTGCGCGCGCGCGTGGTTGTCTGAGAGTGAGAATTTATTTTTCACACCAAATTGTTGAGGCCCCCCCGGGCGCCCCCTGGTGGCCCCCACTTTGAAAACCACTGTCTTAACTGTCTTTCAGACTTGTTTACACACTATGGGTGATGGGGCCTTTTCTTCTTATGTTCCAAAACTGTGGAACTCGCTGCCATCTGATCTTCGAGAAGCCCAGTCTTTTAATGTATTTAAATCTTCTCTTAAAGTATTTCTTTAGGATTGCTTTTACTTAATGACACTGTTTTTTTGTTCATTATTTAACTATTATTACTACTATTATTGTTATAATTGAAACTATTTTACTATTAACTATTTTTTGGTACAGGCTTATGTATTCTTATTTAAAGGCATTGAGAGGCCTTTTTAAAGATGCTATAGAAAAAAGTTTTTAAAAAAAATTATTATTAAGTATACTCCAGACACAGAATGAGGTTGTGTAGTATTCCTGTGGCGCCGATATACACACACACACACACACACACACACACACCAAAGAAACCAGTTTAAATTTGTGTAGATGGTAACTCTGAATACAAAGGTGACTTCTGCACTGCTTCTGTTCAGCTGTGAAGTAAACGGTAAAAGGTCTGCACTTATATAGAGCTTTTGTCCAAAGTGCTTTACACTGGTTCTCATACACCCATTCACTCACACACTCACACTCTAATGGTAGCAGAGCTGCCATGCAAGGTGCTAATTTGCCATCAGGAGCAACTTGGGGTTCAGTGTCTTGCCCAAGGACACTTCGGTATGTGGAGTCATGTGGGCTGGGAATCAAACCGCCAACCCTACGATTAGTGGACAACCCGCTCTACCACCTGATCAGTAGAGGTGTCTTTCTTTCTTTCTCCTCAGTTTGTTCTCAACTAGAGATGTGCAGTTTTTAAATCCCACTCATGCAGTTATCATTTTTGTTTATACCGTCTTGTGATATTTTCTAAGAAATGTCGTTCTATTTCCCAAAACTTCAACAAACTAGTAGGCTGATTTAAACCCTGACGTATTCGTATCGGTATATGTATCTGTTTAGAACACATCATCTGTTCAATACAAATACTGTATTCATATTTGCACACATGCCTACTGCTCACTAAACATTTTGAACGTTAGTCTGGTTTTGAGAGAACTTGTCAGAACTTGTCATATGGATCAATCTGTACAGTACACAGAACCCTTAAAGAGACACTGCATCAGCCACCAGCACAGTACAACAGCATGGCTCCAGACTGCTGAATCTGCAGCATTTGTTTGGAAAGTGATTATTTCAGAAGGGGAACAGTGAGTGAGCGCTCGTATGTGAATTTCTTCATAATGAACGTCCAGGGCTAGAATTATCCTCATCTCTGGGTCCCTTCTTGGGGCACTGGGCGAGGGAGTATCAGTGCTGATCGGCTCAATGATCTCATCCTCACTGTATTGTCTGTACTACCACCTGCTTAAACATACTCAACATCATTAATGTCATTAGCACAGTCAGCAATGTCTCAATGTTCAGGATCACGAGCAGTCGCAGCAGCGCTTCTCCTACTTCCTCTACAGAGGAACCTCAGAACCATCCAATGATTTTGCTCTAAAATCATTACTTATCCCAACAACACAGTATAAAGATAATGATTGTATATCACTTTAGTATTGTATGCATGTATGTAAGCAGTATGTATACTCTTGATATGATGGGACAGTAGTGGCTCTGGGCTTCAAATAATAGATTGTCAGAGAGAAATGCTAAAATACATTGTACTCTGAATTAACCGCTGCATGTTGTGTAGAAAATCTCGAAACTTGCTTTCTCAAGTGTAAAGAAAAAAAACAAACAGACTCCACTCAGCAGCCATAGATCTCGTCTCATGTTCAGGAAGTAAGGCTGGTGGTTGTACCTTTGCTTTCGTTCAGTGTTTCATGTATTGTCTGTAGCTAATAAAGAATTTTAAGTTTAAGTTTATTATAACATTTTTTAATCTAATTAAAGATCTTGTATGGTAGCACTACTTGTATTGTTCTCTGCTTGATATATCGCTTTGCTAGAATTTTATCAATTGTAAGTCGCTTTGGACTTTGTTAAATGAATAAATGTAAATAATGTAAGTGTAAGTTTCCATCAGATACATGTCATACATGTCACTGGTCTATTGGAAGTTTTGCATATCCAGTCACAATAGTAAAGCCACTTTTTTTTGTAAAAATAGCTAGATAGCTTATTTTATATGTTTTTTTTAAAGCTTAGGACAAAACTCAATATGATGCTCAAAATGCTACAGCTAACCCACATCGTGTCTCCTGCATGTTTATAGCTGATATGATTTGATCCCTTTTAATTTTGCTACAAAAGGGGCGGGGTCAGATATGTCACAAGCCACACCCCCTTTACGTAAAGTGAAAAACTAGGAACCTTGGCTCTTCAGCCTTTACAACAGTCTCTTATCCATCTGTTCCAAACCAGTGAGCTGTAACGCAGAGTTATAGTTATGTAAATAGTTTATTCAATCATTGGCATGGAAAAACTGTAGCTCTAACACAATGTGTTATTAAAATCATATTCCGCTAGAACACCACAATGCCAAAAGATACATTTTTGATTAGAGGACAAGAAGACATGCCAGTTTGATCCAGGTCTATAGAAGAAATGGAATGCGTAAAGGACATGAGATCGCAGTATACAGAGAGGCGTGTCAGTATTACTTAGACGTAGTGAGGAGTTATATGGCGTCAGACAATGCCAGTTATTCTATTGCCTTAATACTGCCAGGCAAGCGTAAAATCGGAGCCCTCTGCTAGGTACTTAATAAAAGATACAACAAATTCATGTTTAATTAAATATACAAAATGAAAAAAACAAAAAAAACAACCTATAAGTTAAAATAACACACGAATGGAGTAACAAGATGATGAAATCAATATGTACAATATTAACCTTATGCTAATGAAGGTTAAGAATTTTTTTTTTATATTATATATTTTTCTTAATGCAACCATTTTGTAGCAAAATATCTGTACAATTAAAAAGGCTTTTTCTTACATAGAGCTGGAAGCTGAGAAAAAGAAGTGGTCTGCATAAGCCACATTGAGAACGTCTGGCTTCAGTGGTTGAATAATCTACTTCAAATGTGTTAGTGGAGACCCAGCGCAAGTGCCACTGCATTATTGATCAGTACTTTTTAATGAATGTTCACTAAAGCTGAATCAGGTGTCTGAGGTGGTGTTCTTTTTTCTTCTTCTTCTTTGGCTTGTACTGTAATTGTACTAAAACAGTCGTAAATATTGGATCCAGTCAGTCTGCTACAGATTTTGTATCATCCCACTGAAGGTAGGCCACTCCCTAAAAGTCGAGTGGCATCGGGCACGACCTTATTAGTCACGTTACTGTTATATATCTTGGAGACGGTTCGTTTCATGGCACAACACTAAAATATTTGAATGTTTTCATGTAACTGAGCTGAGAGGATTTTGGTCTGCTAACACTGCTGAGTGACTATACTTACGTTATATACATTTCACATTAACTTGGAACCACCTACTTTACACAATGTTGTCGTTCATAAATGCTACATAGCCTTTCCATTGCTTCCTGATTTGCAATACACTCAACAAGCCTGTAATCTTTAAGAATACACCTAGCCCTTGTCCACAGAGGAAAAAGTGTTTTTGAACAACATTGTGCAGTAAAAGCAATATAGTAATTACCACTGGAATGTACGAGTTCACTACGGATTTCCATACTAGTGTATTTCCATCTGTATGGAAATAATATTCATGTGCAGTTTTACTAGAGACACTGTGGTGAACGAGCAGAAGCTCCTATTGCTTGCAATAAAACAATACATAATAAAAGTAAAAAGACCATCACACAAATGTTAAATTCAGGCACTTGGTCAAAAGAAACTTGAGCTTTTGGCCTTTAAGACGAACTTCCTCACGCTTTCAATCCTTCATCAGGCCTTTTCACACAGAGAGAGGCTGACAACCTCTCATTCACTCCCATCTCAACCAATCACATCCACTCTGCCTTTGTTACATCACCAGCTCAGCGTTGTTGATTGGCCGTAAGCTCTGATCATCAAAACGTCTCCGGACACTCCTCCTCACTGCGTCAGCGCGCCTGTAAGGCTGGTTTCTTAGATCTGATGGAGGAAAAGACCTGTCAGTAATCATGTCAGAATATTCTTACAAAGGCTGGGTGTGCTGGCAATCAGACAAAGCAGCTTGAGCTTAACAGAAAATTACTTCAATTATTATTATTATTATATTTTTTCAAATCAATATAAATTTAGAACTGGGTGTCTTCACACTAAAATACCTTTCTCGTTAATAACTGCATTGCTGATCACACCCTTAGAAGTTCATCCCTTTGGGGAAATGCTTGTTAAACAGACTACTCAAGGTGACATTACTGTAGACTCTACTCATTTAGAACTTCACACATCAGATGAAAAGTCTAGCAGGGCTGTTCACTGGACCAACTATTTGCAGTCCTAAAAGTTAATCTTGATTAGCCCTGACATGTTTTAAGAATGATGTACAGGGAGAGATGAGGGAGAAAGGTTAGGTAAAATAAAGGGATAAATAGAAAGGGATGCTTGCCAGGTTTGAGTACCATCCATCACCACTGGGGTGCTACTGGACGAGTTCCTTACCCTCGAGTGCACATTTGGAAATTTAGTAATATTATTCTTCTTTAAGGCTGAGAGGAGAGGAGACAAAAACTGAGGTTAAAATAAAGTAGAGGTGACCGGACAGAGAGGTCGCCAAGCACGCCAAGCCAAGCTGCCCAGGGGTAAGAGATCAGAGGGTAAATTTGCAAGACAAGTCTTTAGCTGTGTGAAGAAGCACTCTAATGGCTATATGAAGAGCGCAAACCGACATGGAGCATGAATGAGCAGAAGTACTTTAACTGTCAACACTCAAGCTGCTTTGCACGTTGACCTCCAGCATCACGCCATTGAGCGAATACCAAAATATGCATGAAAAACCCTCTGATAAAGAGAAAGAAACTGTAATGCATAGAAGGATTACTTGAGGTGCATATCTGTATTTAAAGATGAATAAAATGCGCATGCTTGCAGCCAAATAAAGGCATTCAAATAAAAGCAAACCATCCAGCATTTTAGAAAACTGATGCAAAGTATGTTTCATGCAATAGGTGATTAACATGACACTAAAGCAGCTAGCTGGAACAGGAAATTACACAAGCACTTCCTGTATATCCAAGCTCAGCTAGAAGGTGAAGTACCCCTGGAAGGGAACAGCGAAGCCACTGAATGAAATGGGATGGTGTGAGTCAATATCATGCAAACAATGCAAAAACAACAACAATTATATCATACACACATTATGATGGACTGATGAAACACTCAAGCAAGTCATAAGGCCACAGAATTAGCCAAAATGCCTGGAGATGCATATATACATTTTTTAATGACTTATTTAAAACTGACAGCAGAGGGTGCTTTAATCACAGTGATTCAACACACCCAATCTGGCACACATTTAACCTTATTCATAGTGTAATCAGTGCAAATGATTTGGCTGAAACTGACATTTCAATCTCCTCAATATTACAAACAATGTCTAGTTCTCTGGCATTGTTGGCTCATCGTGACATTCGCCTTGCTCTCATTGGTGTTGATGGTTATGCTACACTGATGAGTACGGATTTGTGATGATACACTCCATGCAGAGGAAGCTGTGATGAGATCACTCTCACCCCCCAACCACCTCTCTTCATGCAGGGTTTTGGAGTGAAGAAAATGGTAGACATGGTGATTATGGACACACCCAGAAGACATAACACACCCACACACGCACACACATGTACTTGGACCACATCCAAAGGAGTGAGTGAGTGAGTGAGTGAACCCAAATGGAGGACAAATAACCTGTACTCCCACACAGTAAAGTAAAAGGTGAGGTATGAAAGGATGGATTGAAAAGAGAAAGAGAAAGCATGCTATTTCTAGCAACCTTTAAGAGAGAGAGTGTAAACTTTAACAATGGAGTTCCTCATTGAAGAAGCGCGAGCCCCGTTTGGCCGTGCGCGCCGTAAAGGGGACAGTCTTCAGCACTGCATTCGGACAAAACAGCCACACACACACACGCGCGCGCACACACACACACACAAGGACACAAACACACAACATAAACAGTTAACCAGCCAGCACAGCAGCTAGGATGTTAGCACAGCTACTGCATCTTTAGCAGCACGGCACCATTAACACAGTCTAATGGGTTAATAACATGTTCTACTGTCAGCTGATCCTAAAATAAAAATAAGATGAAAGAGATGTAACAGGGCAGCATGAGAGCCTACTGCAGCCAACATTCCACATCTATTCATTACACACTCAAGCTTGTCAGGTCAAGCCCTGCTTTGCAATTAAGGAATGTTTCTCAGTGAAAGAGATCAATGAAGGGGCAGCTACCTAAAGTGACCTACTACAGATCGGATTCTTTTTATTTTTATTTATTTATTTTTTAAAAATTATTATTATTATTATTATTTTTACACATAAATCATGTTTTATCTCTCTTGTATTGGACTATTTATCAGGATGTCATTTAACAGTATCAAGCCAAGAGCTTTAGCTCAGTTATTGACTGTTAGTGATTTAAGGTTGCCATGTTAAATTCGGACACTATTAAAAAGCGAAACTTCTGCATGCACATTTATCTAGAGCACTGCAGCCAATCCCAGCTAGGGCAAGAAAATAAGTAGTGTGTGTGTGTGTGTGTGTGTGTGTGTGTGTGTGTGTATGTGTGAAGGCGTGTCTGTGCACAGAGGAGTACCGATGTTCATCCTGTGAATGTGTGTGTAAAGAAAGCTGTGTGCGTGTTACCAGTGATAATGTCCTCAATGGTCCCATCTTTTCCCTCGTAAACATGCCGACTGTCCTTCACTTGCTTCTTCCTCAACTCAGCTATCAGCTCCTGCTGCTGTCGTTTATTCTTATGAGAGGGAGACTGAACACACACACAAGCCAAAACAGTTTCTCAGTGTAACAGTAATTACTGAGCAGAACTCGTACATACATATTATACTGTTAGGGTTGGAGGTTGGGGGTACGATTCCCGTTCGATTCCTGTGTGTGTGTGGAGTTTGCATGTTCTCGGTTTCCTCCGGGTACTGCGGTTTCCTCCCCCAGTCCAGAGACATGGATGGTAGGCTGATTGGCATGTCCAATGTGTCTGTAGTGTATGAATGGGTGTGTGAATGTATGATTGTGCCCTGCGATGGATTCGCACCCCGCCTTGTACTCCATGCTCCCTGGGATAGGCTCCAGGTCCCCTGTGACCCAGTAGGATGAGCGGTATAGAAAATGGATGGATGGGTGGATATATGTCTCTCGATTCTTGGTCAGGAGAATACAAACATAGCGTATGTAAATACACACACAGCATGTTTTACCTTCTGATTTTCCTGCTCCATGGCTTCTTGCTCTAGCAGCTTTTCCATCAGTATCTGCTCCTGCCTTTTCCTCTGCTCATTTTCCTCCTCTGCTTGCTGAAATAAAGATGTACATGATTTCTGTGTTACATACTGTATTTGGTTTCTGTGTTGGATATTTAGAAGGTGTCGGACTGCTGATTTTACCCTGTATGTCTTCACAAAGCGCACGAACACGGGGAAGAACACTGACGGAGGCATGGTTTTGGAATTCTCCCCAAAAAACTTGACTACCTCATCAAAAGCATCCTGAAAGGGAACAATAGTCTCACTGAACAGAATATACAACACGACTGGCAACGAGTCTGACTGGCTATAATTACATAACAAAAACAAGACCTATGGATGGATGATCTGTACCTGTGCAATCTTGGCATCATCCTGTAATTTCTTGAGCTTGCTCTCATTGAGATGTATGAAGTCTTTGAACAGCGTGTTGTGCCCATGCATGCTATACTCTCTCCTAGTTAGATCCATTCCTCTCTGGAGCTCCTTCACATCCAGCAACACATTCTCTAAAGAGACTACGACACAGAAAAAACAGACAAACTTAGAAAAAAAAGGGAAAATACAAATCTTCCACGGTATACTCTCACAACTTAGAAAAAAGCTAAATGAGATGTCTCATTAAATGTATTTCATTTTGTTTTCTACATATTGTACCTGCCGCCGCTTTTTCCACATAATGGAGCTCGTTATAGAACAGTGCCACCTGCTGGTACTTCTCCTTCACTACATTTGCAATGTAGTGCAACAGTGTAAGCTTCCTGTCTGTTGATTTGGTATCTATTAACTGAGAACACAAAACCAGGTTAATGTATTGAACATGCTTGAATACTTACTGAGACAGTAAGTGGATACGGAAAACAAGTGCGTCTTACCAAGTCTAAACTCTGAAGTTTAAATCCATACACTGCCCCTCTTTTACTGCTGTTCATGTAGTTCCCAAGAGCCAATATAATCTGCAAGGGGAGAAAAACAGGAACGTTTCAGTGAGAACCTACAACCAGAGAAATAAAAGCCATCTCTGCGAAAATAGTACACTAACCTCCAGGATTTTCTTGAGTTTCTGTGAAGACTTGATGGACACAGATGCTGCGATAATTGCGTGCAGTTGCTGATGAGTAAAAAA
This sequence comes from Ictalurus punctatus, assembly GCF_001660625.3. Classification (NCBI taxonomy): domain Eukaryota; kingdom Metazoa; phylum Chordata; class Actinopteri; order Siluriformes; family Ictaluridae; genus Ictalurus; species Ictalurus punctatus. Next base: position 22,988,743 of record NC_030421.2, read on the forward strand.
AAACAACCAAAGAATAGAGAAAACTTCAAACAGACACTTTGTCTGGGTTTCATAAGCACGCACAGCCAAAAGAGACTGAAGTGAAAAAGGTATGAGAAACCCTCTCTTACAGAAGTCTAGATTATTGGGAAATTATACAGTAAGCTATAGAAAACAATAAGAAAAATATGTAAATACATGGATGCTAGTGACTGAGTAAAAACATAATGAGGCAATACAGTAAATACAGATATAACAGCAAGTATTTATATAAATGTAATTGGTGACAAATGTTTAATACTTACAGGAGTGAGCATTTGCACACTCTCACCAAAGTTCCCCACAAATGCCATAATAGTCAACTTCTGCACGAGGCGCTCGATTTTGCTGAACTGCATCATGAAGCGGTCCTCATCTGTGAGGTTTTCCAGTGGCTTTCTCTCTTTCTCATACTGCCGTAACATTTTGACCTCGGACTCTGTGGGGATAAAGCGCAGCAGACACTCCACAAAGTCCACCGGCAACATCCGCAGGTCAAACCTGAGAGAGGCGAGGAGAGAACAATGAAACGGCTGAACGCGTGTTTTACCAGGTTCCTCCATTAAATCGAAGTGTGTCTGCAGCTTTTCCACAGACAGGGAGAATAATAACGCTCTCAGGAAAATGACCTTCACGCTGTTTTCAGAGGACTGTGGTGGTTAATCTTGTCACACAGAAGGCAGCAGTAATGAGCATGCAGGCTCTAGATCTGAACAGTGTGAGTAAAATGTACTGAATTGAAAATCTTCTGTGAAAGTCCTAGGGAAAAGTATGATTGTTTCCACAAGTTATCTTCAGCTTAATTGAACTTACATCTGAATTGCTTTGCAGATTTCCTCCGGAGTCTTGCCCACTTTTCGGAGTGTGATGGCCAGATTTTTGGCCCTGTTTGAATCCAGTAGTGAAATTTTATTAGGAAGCTTCTGGATGGTCTTCTGCTTGCTAGAAGTGACATCAATAGCAGGGCCCTGAGCTCTTGTCTTAAATATCTCCTCAAACTCGTCTACATTCAGATCCTAAAGGAATCAAGAGAAATGGGGCATTACAGTTTCTTCAAATCTTCAGATAGAAAGTGGGAAGAGTTTGGTGTCATTCTGGTGTCAAATGCAATAAATAAACTCAGTAGTATATTCTTATACGTCAGTGCACATCATTTCTACACGGTTGTCACTTGAGTGTGCACAGAACACATCCAAATTGTGGAATTCAAATTTAGTGGAGTGTGAGAACTTTTACCTCCAGTATCCTCTCATCATCGATCTCATTGAACACAGTGCCATTGATTTGGTTGGGCTTCAGTGCCACCCAGTTAAACACCGGCATTCGGAATTTCGTTTTGATCGGCTTCTTAATCTTCACAGCTGCAAACCACAAAAAGCGCAGGTATCTTATTCAGCATACATTCGCCATTTCACATTTCAGAGCAAACACTACATAAATAATGTGGTGACAGACACATTGTGGAGCAGGGGAACTGTGGGGAATAAAAGAAAAGGGTAAATCCTGCGTATTGACACTGAAGTTCCATGGCAACAATGAGAAACAGGAGCCGTATGGAGAAACAGACTCAGTCATAGTGAGGTGACAGTGAGTGAATAAGAGTGACTCACTTTCTTGCCACTAACCCATGGTAAAGATTCTATTGTTGGACTGAGTAGCCTTATTGTGGGGAGAACTCAGCAATACTGCAGCTGTGCACTAGAGTACAGACTATAGGGCATGATGTAAGCGTATCCACCTTACACAGTGCATATACCAGGGGTGTCCAATCTTATCCGGGAAGGGCCGGTGTGGGTGCAGGTTTTCATTCCAACCGAACAGAAGCCACACCTGAGTCTATTGAAAGCCAAGCTCAACTGATTAAACAGGTGGAATCAGGTGTGGCTCCAGATAGGTTGGAATGAAAACCTGCACCAACACCGGCCCTTTCCGGATAAGATTGGACACCCCTGGCATATACAGATGGGTGACAACGTAAAGGACAAAACAACAATGTCTAAGGAAGGTGTTGGGTCATCATGAACCACCAGCTGCTGGAATCGACTCTACACATCTCTGGAACTGCAGTACTGGGGAGATGAACTCCATTCTTCCAGATAAAGGTGGTGGAGAGCTCTGACTAAAACGTCAGCCAGTCCAAAATCTGCACACAGAGATCTATTGACTGGGATTTGCTTCATTTTCACACTCATCAAACCATCCAGTGGATGGTTTGATGAGTGGATGATGCCCTGTGGATGAACGTATTAGCATCCTAAAAGAGATCACTCCTATCAGGATAGAAATGTTTCTTCATATGCAACCTTACTACACAACTCCCTCTCTCCAGTTGTTAATGGGCCTGTTCTTGCTGACATTGCAAGCCGTTTCCTTCCATGTGCGTCACCCGTCTGTGTATGTAGTATCAGGGTCAATAGGGGGAGAAGTGCCACCATGGTGATATGGATGGATGGAGTAGAATAAGAAATCCAGCCCGCATCCTGTACATTATCTGCAGGTTATCAGTTGTGTGATGCAGTGGCCACGCTGTGTCTGTGTAGCAGGCTGCAATCTTACATTTGCACAACAATTCACTTACAGTGACATGCCAATGTATTTTAACATGTAGCATACAACACACACTTTAAAAGAACACACAAAGTGGCATTTTTAGCCTCTAAAGTTTACAAATAATGACTACTAAATTTTTACTGTGTCTAGCTGGGGCTGTAAGAAAAAAATCTCCATCAAAATCTGACAATGTAATGGAGAGACTGAGATAATACTATAGAACTGGAATCATGGTTAGTCTGCCTGTGGATCCCACAATTTCCGAGTAGTGTCATGGAATTCGACTGCAATGAACAAGTATAGGAATAAAGGCCTTGGGTCTCATGGAACATGTGGTTTCATACTTTGGCATCCACATACTGTCATTTGCTGAACTGTGCAAAGTGAGGTCTAGAAAATGGTCCTTTTTTGGACTGAACAGTGAATGGACTGAAGGAAAAATTTTGCATTAGAGCATGTAATTTTATGCCTGGCTTCAAGTGATACATAAGCTGCCTTGGAGCACCAGAAACTGATGGGAATTCTGTTGATTGTTATGCCTTTTGGGACTAAAAATGCCATCTCAATAAATTCTACCTATAAAGATGAAACACTGTAAGAGCACAAGCACAACACAGAAAACCTACAGAACAGCTTGATGGGTCCCTCTATGTTGGCACAAAGATAGAAGAGAAACAAAAAGCAAGAGATTGGTAAGAACGACAGAAAAATAGCCTTCAAGATATGATCAGCTGTCCCCATTTGACTATAATCATTAAATGTTATTTTTGCTCCGTAAACAGTGGCATGGTCTCATCGCAGCTGATTTTCAACTTGTCACCCTATGCTGTCAGAGCTCAGCATTTAAGAATGACACCATTAAATTGGCATGTGCTTCTCCGTGACAGTGATTCCCAACCTTAGTGTTTATCATTGCATCACAAGTGATGATTTGCTTTCAGAAATTCCTTTCATTGTTAATTTAATTCTTTCAAAAGAGATCACAGGTACATAATAGTCAGAGAATTCACACCTAATCATTGATACTTATAATCTCTGTTTGGTCTAGATTAGGAATATTCCCCTCATACAGGAAACATTTGACTACGTGTGAGTCAGCTGCGTCTGACCAAACGGCCTGGCTGGGAAGTTAAATAGTGCTAAGCAACAGTGAGTAAATACCCACAGCCTTAGTGATCATTATCATGTGCTGCTGAGAAGAGTAGTAAGGCCCAATTTACAGACTAGGCTTACTGCGATAGTCTGTGTTCCTGGTGTTGAGGCCACACACCGATTACCTTACTTGCCCATTGCGGCACTGCCCCCACTGTAGTTTTGCCTTTTTATAGTAATAAAAATCATTTAGTTCAGTTAGATAACAGACACTACAATTAAAAACTGAACGCGTCTGCTCAATTCAGCATGAGCCGAGTTGCAGCACAGTTCAGCAGGAGTCAGATTTCATTTATCATGTAACGGAGGAGAGTGAGGCGAGCTGACTGACAAGACGATGGCAGAAGATTTGGTTCTATGTTTAATATAAGCGAGTTTGTCATTGTACTGTTTTGTAGTTGTGTTTTTCACCCCCCTGTGTGTTTTTTTTTTTGTTATTGTTAACAAGAGGGTTTATTCTAGGCACTGTGGCTCTTGCTGCTATAGTCAGTTACAGCTTTATTACTGGATATCCACAAAGCCATCTCCTTTAATTACCAGTACAATTCTTAAAATTGCAGTCTCTGCAGGATACACATCTACATTTTCAAAATGTTAATTAAAATACACCATTAAAAATACTGGTTAGAATGTACACTGAGTTTCAACTCCTGTTAATTCTGTGCCGCTGCCTTCTGAGATGCTTGATGAGATGAAAGGGGATGATGTGACATGACGCCTGCATGGCGAGTCTTACCTGAGAGACCTGAATTGAAGATTACAGTGGGGGATCCACAGCCTGGCAGAGGTGGTGCCATAGGTGGTGGAGGTGGGGGCATAGGGGAAGATTCCTCCCCGGAGATGTCAGAGCCCGGAAGAGGGGGAGGTGGTGGAGGAGGAGGAGGAGGAGGAGGAGGGGGTGGCTCAAGAGTAGCTGATGGACCGTTTGGTATTGAAACTGTAAAACGCAGAGGAGAAAAGAGCCAATGAATGAAAATAAACAAAGAGATCAGAAAGTACATGAACATGGAGCAACAAAAAAGCTGAGAAAACACAAGAGAATTACATAAAATGGCAAAAAGAAAAAAAGCACCACAAAGAGCAACAAAGAGAGAAAGATGGAGGGAAGGAGAGAGAGAGAGAGAGAGAGAGAGACAGACACATGCTATGATAGCCTGCCAAAAGTTATTTCTCCCATGGAGACTCAATTAGCAAGACCAAATATAAAATCTTTTGCTTTCTATTTCACTTGCTGTGTGCCACAAAAGAGAACTGCTGGAGCTGAAGGCAGCCATGACTCTTATCATTTCCATTTAAAAGCTTGTAAAATGCTGTAGTAGCACAAACAAACATTGCATATTTTAAATGAAGTTTACTACAGTTCAGACATCAGTGTACAGGTCAGGATAACGGAGTATTGATGCACTAGTACATGATCCAACTCTCTGACTGACCACAGAAGTACATCTAAATCACTCACGTGACGCAGGCATAGGTGGGGGTGGAGGTGGTGGCATGGACATTCCCAGTTCTACACCGCTACCTGGTCCCAGAGGACCCATCATGGAACCCCCGGGTAGACCCTCCGTGCCCGCCAGCAGGCCGTTAGTGGATGGAGCAGAGGCCAGGATGGCAATATCCCCGTCTCCTTTCTTCTGGATCTTGATGGTTCCTTGCTTTTCCAGTTCATGGATCTTTTTCTCCAGATTACACTGCCTCTGGATAGCCTCATCCTTCTCCTTCACCATCCTCCTCAGCGTGTGCACCTGTGAGCTAGCATCCTTGTAGACTTCCTGTACCCATTTGCAAATAAATAAAAGCAAAGAATTCATACCAATGTTCTCAAATTGTTTTGTTATATTTATATGTCAAGCTAAACGTTAAAGCTAAATTTGGCCTGTAGCAAATCTAAAAACAGGGATAAAGAGGCAGGGAAACTCTCACCCGTATAGAGTCCAGTTCCTTGTTCTTATGCATTAGCTGCTTCTCCAGTTCTACAATCTTTGCCATGGCTTCATTTTCTGTGTCCTGTAACTTCTCTGTCATCTACATTGGGAGATTAGGGACATGTTCACAAACAAAAACTAATATTTTTTGCTTTTTGACTAACATGGCTTGTGTAAATTAAGAGAGGATCAAGATAATTTAATAATAATAATAATAATAATAATCTTAAACTAATAACTGACCATTTGCATTTAAAATAGAAAACTGTCTGCAACATTCAAAGTAATATATTTACTAATATTCTTGTGGTAAATTTGTTCATCAATAGCAGAGATACACAGCAAACAGCCCATATTAATACGATTTTTGGGAACTGCTAATCCAATCATGGTTATAGACATATGAGCATCTACTGGCCTGAGATCAAAAGGTTAGAGGTACAATTCCAACAAACCACATTTCAGCACAGTAATTTCTGTGAAATGTTAACCAGGAAGAGGGCAACTAATCAAACTGAAGTGTTCAAAAGATACTTGATGCCTACCCTGAAATGGCTTGACTTCAAAGCTTTGAGATGCTAATCTTCAGTAGCTGGGGCACTATTCATGTAATTTCTTTGTCATCTGATTAGATGAATTGAGGAACAGTCTTAATTGATCTGATTTGTTTAACAAAGTCCATTGCTTGGTTGGAGGGGGAAAAAAAACAACCCTCAGGTTTGTTCCCAGAATCATAAGGGGACTTTTAACTTCAGGCCAAGAGCCCCACAGGCCTGCATGTTTTCAAGTTTTCCCTATTCCTAACACTCTTTGTTCAGCTTATAAGCTAACTATCAAGGTTCAAGGTTCTTTATTTGTCACATACATATTAAATACGTGATGTAATGTAGTGAAAAGTTTTTTTCTTAGTTACTCGTCCTATGGCGCAACAACGAACAGACCAAACAACAAACTATACAAACACATATAATAAAAATAAAATATAATAAAATAATAAAATACAGTAGACATAATACATTTAATAGACTGTAGAGAAGATGAAGTGAATAAAACAATAATAGAATAGAATATGTAGAAAGCAAATATACAGAGTTGTGAAGTTGCAAAAAAATTATCATCATCATCCAACTCTCAATATGATCAGTTATGTCTGTTGGGAGCAGAAAAAACTAAACACATAGGATACACAGAATCTTCTAGATGTTAAACTCTTTCCAGAGGTAGAGGTTTTAAACAGACAGATGAGTCAAAGACATTTACACGTAAGGAAATTTGCTTATTTTTGTTCTCATGGTCTCGGGGAAAGGAAACTAAAAGGGTGTCTAAACACGGCACTCACATGAGACATGCTCTCCTCCAGCTCCTCCACTCGTTCCAGCGCCGCATTCTTCGTCTCGGCATCCTCCAACAGAGCTCCCACATCGAACACGTTATCCAGGTAGGCCTGGATCTGCACTTGCAATTTATCGCTCTCGGTGTGCTTCAACTTCTACTCAGAGCACAAGGAAACAGAGAGAAAGCAACCAGGGGATGAGTGTATCTATGAAAATCGCGAGTGAGAAATGCTTTAACGGGTTGGATTTTTTCCTTTCAGACAAAACGGCCAAATAAACCTGGAGTTTATATCACTGTACTAATGCATACTCACATCCAGGTACTCATCCAAACATAGTTTAGTGAAGTCATACTGTAGGTGCACTCTGAAATTCATATCTTCTACTGAGTGGACCACAATGTTTATGAACTGCATACACGCCACCTGGAAAGCAGTGGAAAGTTGAATATTATTAGGTAAAATTGTAAAGAAAAAAACAATCAAATAATAAATGGTGACCAAATACAGAGTGCCTAGTTACTATACCCAGGATAGTAAAGCATGCAAATCAAATTCAAGAGTCAGCAAAACAATGTCAGTTTAAAACTAAGATACATTTCCCCCCTCTTTTTACATGGCAACTATTACATAAACAAAATAACCCTTGTACTCAAGATCCCAAATGAAATGTAATGACAAGACAAAAATATCAGTAACCTGTTGACCTGACAAAGGTGATTACCTGTTAAGCTACAATACTACTATACAACACCAGCTAGCTAGAACTAGTGTATGTGATGATGCCCTACCAAAGTCACTGAAATTATTTCCCTTTTAGCAGGTAGGGTAAATCATATGCCCACTAGAGTAACGTTATTAAATATCTCCATTACCCTATAAAGGAACTGCTGTATGCTGTATGTATGTAGCAATGTGATCAAATTCTGAAATGACTCAAATTTATCACATCGCAGGAAAATCAAGGATTTAGGAAGCCACCGATAGCAATATGGATTTGGACAGTGTTCTCACCTTCCATTTAAGAAGGAATGAATACATGGGAAAATCAATGTATATTTGGAAACATACACTACATGACCAAAAGGATGTGGACTACTGACCATCACACTGATATGTGGGCCTTCCCCACACGGTCACCACTGTCTAGATCGTCTTTGTTTGCTTTAACATTACAGTGTCCGTTCACTGGAACTAAGGGCCCTAGACAAAACCTGCTTCAGCAAGACAATGCCCCAGTGCACAAAGCGAGGAAGACATGGTTTGCCAAGGTTGGAGTGGAAGAACTTGAATGGCCTGCACATCAACCCCACTGAACACCTTTTTGGACACGTGAACTATAACACGGACTGCGCCCCAAACCTCCTCATCTGACGTCAGCGCCTGACTTCAACAATGCTCTTGTGGTTGAATCTAGTGGAAAGCCTTCCCAGAAGAGAGGACAAAGGGCAGACCAACTCCATATTAATGCCCATGGTTTTGTAATGGGTCAGGTAGGTGTCCACATACTATTGGCCATATAGTGTATACAGAACATACTGGGGAAATCTGACAGGGGACGATCAGGTTTCACAGACTAATGTAGCTGACTAGGTAGGAGAGCTGACGAAAACTGCTGTCGTTTCTCATAAATAAAGACTAGACTAAAACTAATAATCAAATGACTAAAACAGAACTAAAGCTTTCATTGTTTTAACACTGCAACAAAACAGACTAATTTAAAAACTTGAAGGCAGGTGCAAAGGGACTGCTTCTTGTTTTTAGAGGGCGTTTCTCATACATAAATGACTACATGACAGTGAGTTGTGACTTTAACAACACACAAGAACTAAATACACACAGGCCAGCTGAGACTAACTTATGACAAACGAGATGAACTGTAATTGATGGTTTATTTAAGCAGCACATTGTAGCAGAAATTTACAAGTGAATTTACTGTTCAGTAACAATCTACTATTACAAACTAGTAATTAAGGGTTTAAAAGAATCCACTGGTAGTTGTCTGATATGGGTTTGGATAAATACCATGAAGTCAATGTTATTGTCCTCATTCCTGAAGTGCTCCATCAGCTTCTCAAAGCGTTGATTTTCTGAACAAACCTTTAAAATAAAGCACACAGTTCCATTTTCGTTAGTTAATATGCATGAATTTGTGCGAGACACGCTTGAAAAAAAGACAAACACATGCATACTCTACAATAAACAAGAAGACTGACCAGTGACCTTGGATAAGGTTACTGTATTACACAGATACAGGGGAACAGAAGGAAGAAAACAGAATGTGAGTGCTTGAAAACAGAGAGCCGTATAAAAGCTAACTATCCAATAAATCATTGTATGTGATTTATTAAAGATGGTCTTTGTGAAATTCATAAATAAAATTCATTACTGCAGTTGTCATGTAAAGCAGAGAAAGGAACTCTGAACTACAGTTCCCAGCAGCCACTGCACCTCACTGCATCACAGTGACATGACCACCTGCACCTGAATCATATTCTTGTTAATGAGCACTTATGTGTATATAGCCTCAGTTTGCACTGCACTCTTTGTCTTATGTTTGTTCTTTCTTTACCTTTGTTGCTGTGTTTAAGTCTCTGGTTTTTGCCTCATGGTCATAGAGTCTTTTTGTGTTTTGTTCTTTATTAAACTTTAGTAGGTTCAATAAAGACTTGCATCGCGCTCCACCTTGAATTCGTGACCGCAGTAAAGTCTGCTGTCACAGATGTCACAAAATGTCCATCCCCACATCTGACTCCACCCTCTTAACACAAGTACTTATGCATCATGAATCGCTTTTTAAGTAAAAGGGGCAAGGCAAAGGTCAGGGTGGAGCTAGAAAATGCAAAGGAATGCCATGATGAAATATGTGATATTGGTGAATATATATGGAGTGAAATGAAATGAAGAGAGAGAGAAAAACAATTCTAAATAGAAATATTGCACAGGAGGACAGGACTTTCTACAGTGCAGTGTTGAAAACAATGGTGATATGGGAACAGTCCAGCTCTGTACCTCTTTAAAGTTATCAAAAGCAGCGAGAATGATCTCATGCCCCCCTCTGACTAGACACACAGCAGCCAGCAGCTCCAGTACTAGCGCTTTGGTCCTGCAAAACACACACAGAGAGAGCGAGAGAGAGATAGAGAGAGTATATTAGTGCTATATTTTATGTTTCAGGTTTAGGTTTGAAATCACATCACATTAAACAGCAAACACAGCAGAGGTTTTAAACTGGCATGACTACTACTGTGGTATCAATGTGAAGTGACACAGACACAGAATAAGTTAGGAAGCTATGCACATGCAAAACTGGGCACACCCACATACACAGATTAGGAGCTTGTCCTGTTGCAGCTGCCGATATTTATGACCCTGCCCGAGGACTCGCAACCTGCCTGAATGAGAGTGCGGCACATGCTGGGAAAACTCCATTACAAAGCAGGTGTTTTCAATCTCCCTCTCTAAAACACTTTCTCCCTTTCTCCCTCCAGCGGGGGCACACACAACCACACACACCATTTACAATGCGTTACCTGGGGTTCTTGTTGTTCAGACTTAGTGCAATTTCATTCACAGCATGAAGGTGGGACATAACCATGTTGAAGCCATACTAACAAAAAAAAAAAAACAACAACAAAAAAGTGAGCGATACATTAATGAGCACAGAAGGATGCCTGAAATTTATTTAAACACCCAAACTGAAAAATGACCTGTCAAAGTGTAAACAAGAGAAAACAAAGCGTATGTCAGCAAATTATATGTATTCTGAGTGGTGTTCACCTGGTAGTTCATAATCGCTCGTAGGCACATAATGCAGACGTGAACGTCGTCTTTCTTACACAGCAATCTCGAATTCTTTAATGTTCTTCTGCTGGGCAACGTATTACATCTGAGAAGAGAGTTAAGAGTGGAGGAAAAAAGTTTCACAAAACAATGAAGGGATAAATCGCTTCCCTACTAACAATCAGATGCAGTTTGGAAAAAAAACAAAAAAAACAAACACACATTCTAGAACAAAACTGTTAAAATGTCGAGAAGAGACAGGCTCAGAGAAAACCAAATGCAATATCGCAATGCAACACTGAAGCGCTGAATGGTAGCAGACTGACAAATGTTGTCACGGTGACAGCGGTGGACTCTAAAGTAAAATATAATGTTTATTATGCTCTGGAGACTGCTAGCACACCGACCATAACTTAAATTACGCCGAGGACATTAAACACAGTAGCCTGCAAACAGTGGAGCCTCTGCTGTGTAGAGGGTATTGTCTTAACTCGAGCTGCTTCACACACATATCACTTGCACTGTGTACAATGGCAGCATCATTGGCATGCATAGCAGAGGTCTGTGGTGCTTTGTAAAGGCAGAATGAGCTCAAGGATTTTATGTGCAATACAGGGGCACACAAACAAAAGTTAAACAAAAATAAATATATGCAAAAAAAAACCACACACACACACACACACACACACACACTGATAGAACCTTCATGCACATCCATTCAGACTTAATGCATATTAACTGTTCAGTATGTACGTTTATCTTTCTATTATTGCTAGGACATTGACATAATTATTAATGCAGATTATTAATGCACCTAAACCTAACCCCAATAAACAAAATGGCTCTTGTAGTTTCATAAAATAAAACCTGCAGTTTCTGTATAAAGCAGTTTTCCTCATGGGGACCAGCCAAATGTTCCAGCAAGATCAAAACTGTCAGATATTCCAATCCTGACAGACACACACACACACTAATAGGTTATTTCTGTCTTGTCATAAGGCGAGCACCCACACCCACCTGCACTGGTGTCTTTTTGGAACAGACAGAGACATGTTTCCGAAATGTCTTGTAAACCACAGGCTTGCACATACACATGAGCCTGATTGTTCCTCATTCTTCACGTAAAACATTATCATGCCATTCATCATTAAATGTTTTTCCCTTAATTATTTATGTATCCCCGGACCTGCTCTTTAAAATCTTTACTAATCATTTGTAGAATAATAAATTACACGTGTACACATGAATATGCAGTTTGAAAACCCGCCCACATCCTATTACAGAAAACCCCATTTGCATTGCCATATTCTTGGCTACTTATTATTTATCACTGGCATTAGCCAAATTGAAGTTAGCCAAATAAATAAATCAGCCTCGAATAATATGCAGTGTGCTTTGTTGTTGATGAAAGCACTGAGACATTCTCTGTATTATATGGAAAATGGAAGATTAAGCTCTGTGTTAACAAACATGTCTCGAGTGGTGTGTGGAGATGGGGAGGGTGGTTGCCTTTGAGGTGGGGTCGAGCAGAAGGATGGGAGTTGGGAATTCCTTCAGGAAGAAATGGAGCAGTTATTTGGCGTTTTTTTTTGGGGACTCTCGAGGACGGGTGGTGGACAGTATAATTTAGAGTTTAGTCTATGATTATACTTGATTATTGTATTTTCCCTTTTTTTTTAAATTGTGTGTATTTTTTATTATTATTTTTATTATTATTTTATATTTATTTATTTATTTGGATATGTGAGTTTATATTCTATTGACCACAGGGGAGTTCGTGGGGGGACCAGGGTGGGGTGGGAGGTTGGTAGGGGGAGGGGTTATAGTGGGGATTTATGTTAATATATATATATAATATAATGTTTGATTCATTATATATGTTGTTTGTCTCTTTGTGTTAACTTGTGAATTAATAAAAGTGTTAATTACAAAAAAAACAAACATGTCTCAAACCCTAATCTGTTTAATCTGGAATCAACCATCCAAAAGGAGGGAACCCAACTCACCATGTTTTTGTGTGTAGGGGTCCTCAATAACAAAATTGGAACGTTAAGTAGAACTCTGCGCCAAGAGTACCCAAGCGTTTTCGCTTCTCCCTTTTACCGCAAACATTCACAACACTGTCATCCTCATGTTTATGTTAAATACATACCTGCGAGGATGAAGTACGTTTGTTATGTTTGCTCCTTCTGTTCAAAACAGAAGCTACACCCCCACACATGTGTATACTTCCGGAGAGAACAGGGTGTTGTGTAATTGTGAGTAATTCGTTAATCATAGGAATGGAAGTCTGATAATGTCCTCTTTGATTTCTGTAAGGCTATTATTCATAGTCTGAGTTTATACCTCATGCTGTGTAGACCAGTTTTGACACGTTTGTGCTATGACGGCTAGAAATTTACCTTACATTCTCTCATTATGACACACTACAGGTCAGGCAGATCAAAATCCGTTTTGTGGGTTTTGGCAGGTTTATGCTTCAGCAAAACTGCTTCTGAGAGTCAAAACAAACTTTGAAAAGGGTTAGGTGAACAGGAGAACAACGGTAGAAGCATTTCAGCCGCCCATCAAATGAACAGGCAGGAAAGCATACAGCAAGGAGAAACAGCTAAAATTCATTTTGATGTAGGTCTTTTTAAAAAAATAAACGAATAAATAAATAAATAAATAAATAAATAAATAAAATATTCAGAATTTTCACTGAGATGAGGATTTAGCTGTTTTTGACAATGGCCACATCTGGGGAACTGATTTCTGTATTATGTTAGGAATAAAACATAAAACTGGGATGGCTGAAGCTGATTGTTTTCCGACAGAATCATGTCCCTAAGGGTTTTTTATTCCTCTTATATGACAGCAATTTGCCAACAATTACAAATATTGAACAACATCTGACACCTTTTAACCATTTACGGTTATGCTTAATGTTGTGAAACAACCACGAAACAAGTTTGTTCCTATTACAGCAGCTATTAACAGTGGTTCCCTCATCAGCTTCTCTTTTATCTCTCTTCAAGTTAATGATACAAAAAAAAAAACATCTCTTGTAACGTTATCCAGACTTTACCACAAAGTTGTGAATTGAATTGCAGCAGGAACTACTGTCAGGTCATGAAGTCCATGCACCCTCACTAAAGTCTGATACACACCACTGCAAGTAACTGCAGCCAATGTGATCGGATTGCTGTTATACATGCAGGCAAATTTCATTCATTCATTACATGGAACAGAAGATGCTACCTTAATGTAGAGTGTCTCCCAGCTCTGCTGATGCTTCCTGGAATTGGAGAGGGTAGACTGCTCCCCCCATGGAGATCTTCGATAGAGCGACTCCAAGACTTAGACTTGTCCATCGTGTTGTCTGTACCGTTCTCAAAACTGTCACCATCAAATCTGCACACATCGACATACCGCATTCAGAGTGCATGCACATTTCCTGCACTAACTGACATGCACGTACAATCTCGCATCTTCAGTTCAACTCCACACAGGATTTTTTTTTTATAGTTACATCTATTTACTCCTATTAACTGCTAAAATTAATTACTCATTTTGGAATATGTGCTTTGTTTTTCTTTACATTCAATAAAAAACGCGATGCATAATTAATTATATATTAACATAAAGTATGAACACACACGTCCATAAAGCATACAGTGGGGGAAATAAGTATTGTTAATTTATATACAATGAGGTTATTCAGATGAAATTTTCAGACTTTGGTATTAACTCAAGAAATCCACACATATAAAGAAATCCAAACATTAAAGTCCATAAATAAAGTTATGTGTAATAAAGAGGAATGACACAGAAAAAAGAATTGAACACGCTAGCTGAAATTTACTTGATACTGAGTGGAGAACCCTTTGTTTGTAATGACAGCTTCAAGACGCTTCCTGTATGAAGAAATTAATCAGCCGCAGTATTCAGGTGTGATTTTGGCCCATTGTTCTAAACCTATTGACTTTAAATCTTGTTCAATTGGATTCAAGTCAGGTGATTGGCTGGGCCATTCTAACACCTTGATTTTTTTTCTCTGAAACCAATTGAGTATATCCTTTGCTGTATGCTTTGGATCGTTGTCCTGCTGGAAGGTCCACCCACGTCTCATCTTCATCATCCTGGTGGATGGCAGCAGACTCTTCTCAAGAATTTCCCGGTAAAGGGTCCATTCATCATTCCTTCAATTATATGAAGTCTGTCAGTACCATGTGATGAAAAACAGCCCCACACCATGATGCTTCCACCTCCAAACTTCACTGTTGGTATTGTGTTTTTTAGGGTGATGTGCAGTGTCATTTCTTCTCCAAACATGGTGTGTAGCATGACAGCCAAAAAGTTCAGTTTTACAACTCTCCCAGTATTTCATAGGCTTGTCCAAATGAGTTCTAGCAAACTTTAAACGAGCTTCGACATGCCTTTTCTTTAGAAATGAAGTCTCGCCGGGTGAGCGTGAGCAGTGGAGTGCACTGCCTATTGTTTTCTCTGTGACGATGGTACCTGCTGCCTCCAAGTGTTTCTGGAGCTCTTTCCGAGTGGTTCTTGGGTCTTGGGCTACTCTCCTGACTATTCTTCTGACTCCCTGGTCAGAAATCTTGAGAGGAGCTCCTGTGCGTGGCTGGTTGATGACGGAGTGATGTTGCTTCCACTTGCGGATAATGGCCTCAATGGTGCTTACTGGAGGATTCAGAAGTTTAGAAAAATGCCTGTATCTGATTCCATCAACATGTTTTTCAGCAATAAGTTTGTGAAGGTCTTGGGAGAGCTCTTTGCTTTTACCCATCATGAGATGCTTCTTGTGTGACACCTTGGTAATGAAAAGCCTTTTTATAAACCATCAATTTACTAACCCAGCTGATATTAATTTGCCTTACCTTGCCTTGGAGAACTGCTTTTTCTTAGTGTGTTCAATACTTTTTTCCTGTGTCATTCGAGTTTATTACACATAACTTTATTTATGGACTTTAATGTTGTGAGTTCTTTATACTTATAGATTTCTTGAGTTAATACTGATGTCTGGTGAAAATTTTATGTGAATAACCTGATTGGAAATATATTTACTGAAAAAAAATGTTGACGCATTCAGTACTTATTTCCCCCACTGTCACTCACTGGGTTGGAAACTGCTATAGGCTCTAGAGTACAACCTTGTGACTGTGTTTGTCTCTATGAATGGACTGAATGGACAGTGTACATTATACACACTAATTCTCGGTCCAGTCAGAGAGAGAGAGAGAGAAAGAGAGAGAGATGAGTCAGTGTACCACAGCATATGTGGCAATGTGAGTGTGAATACATCTGCGGTTAAGGAGAAAGGAATCTATTGTGCTCATTGTGCGTTGTGTATAAGGACGGGTGACTTACGTGACAGCATACTGTGCAAATGAGAGATACTCCACCAACACGTCCAGGCCCTTATTTTCCTCATTTAGAAACTCTCGCACCCATCTATGCAAAAAAGACAAGCAGAGAGACATAAGGGACAAACCAATGACAGCTGCAAAAAGGTATTTTCCAAAATCTCAAAAAGCCTTGTGCTAAATCTGCAGATGATAAAATATGGAATACTGTCTCAAACAGGAGCTCATGAACAGACAGGAAAGATGTGACGAAATCTTTCCTTTTACAGAATCTAAATTTTTCAAAAAGTGTTTCCTCTCATCATTCTCAGAACGATTCAGATTTACACTTCAAAAGCAATGGCAATGACACACACACACACACACACACACACACAAAAGACACACACACACAAACATACACCGACAAACACACACACACAAAGATACACACACAAACACAAACATACAAACATACACACACAAACACACAAACACACACAATCAGAAGCTGAATGATCAAATATCACTTCTAACCGGTTCTCTCCACTGTGTGTGCACTCCTTTAATTTCATTAGGAATGCCACATGGAAAGAACGTGCTTTCTTCTCACAAAGCTTGTCTTTGATTGGCTCATATTCGGTGGCAACTTAGTTCAGTCTACTATTGCAAACACTTCTCAAAAGAGTAATTACTATATAATTTAACACTCGAATTGGATTTGTTTGTTAAGTTCTTGTCCATGTCAGGTGTCTTAAAACTCGTTCCCTGAGAGCTGTGAAGCACATACATTTACACACACAGCCTTATTGTGTTGTTTTGCTAATGCGTCTCTCTCCTCATGTGACTAACAAACGCTAATGCTCCATTATCTTATATAGATAAGACAGATTAGTCACATAATCCAGTTTAGCGGCATATGGTTCGCTAAAGCGACTAGTGACAGTAGTGACAGTAAGCAAAGCACTGTGCTCTGTAAGTGAGCTTTGTGTGTTTATATGGAGTAGGCTGTCGATCTGCAGGGCTGGTTATGGAAAAGCTGTCAGTTTTTCCACTTCCTACTGATGGTTCCCAGCATGGTTTTAGACGTGTTGTTGCAGTCCCCTCCTTATCGGATGATCTCAGTCTCTCATTCTCTTACACTGCCAGCCTTAACGTCACAACAACAGCGACCATAAATGTGCTTATCCGCTATACTCGCAAACCGTTCACCCACTTTGGATTATATCCCCCATATATAACATCTGAACTACGCTTCAGATTACTCTGCTGTCACAGTGTCTACTTTGTTTATTAAAATATGTGTAATGTACCCGTTTTCTGCAGTTCTGATGTCTGCATAAACTGTACGCTGATTTCTGTTTTCCTAAATGGGGTCTAAGCAGCCTTTACCACAGACATAATACTAATCGACTGTGTGCCGTTTGGGAAATCACTGACATGTAAGAGCACCAAGAAAACTAAGATTATTACAGGAAATGACTCATATGTATATCCTGAACACTAAAATGACTATTAATGCTTATTAATGCAGTCCCGCTGGGATTTATCGATTTCGCAATCGCAGTAATTAATGCAAAATCAAGCAAACGCATCTATTTGGAGGAGCTGGCAAGTTTTCAAAATTACTGCAGATTTGCGCCTACAACGTGTCATGTGACATCACCACAACACACAATCAGCCAAAGCCCTCTTCAATTCGTGTGCGTTGAGCATGAGTACAACTAAAAGGTCTCATTTCCGTACAAACATCACTGTGAAAGACAATTTTTTGCAAGTGTGATTTCACCAATTCGAGTAGTTTCCCACAAAATAGCACGAAAAACTCTGCAAGTTGCATTGCAAATTTTGAAAAAACTTTTTTTTTTGGCCGCACCAATCACAAAAAAAGCGAAATCCTGTACAGACTGTTAATGGCTACTTATTCCCTACTAAGATATAAACACACACACACACACACACACACACACACTCTCGATCACTCACCCGATGTGATTAGTCCTTAATGAAATTTCTAGCTCTCTCAGCACCTGAGTGGATTCTTGAACTCTCCGGCGGAATTTCTGCGTACAGGATAAAAAGGGAAAATATGAGAATGTATGAATGGGAACAAGGGAATCTCAAGAATGAAAACTTCTCTGCAGCCTTCTTTTGGGTTGCTGAATCAGTAACTCCCAGAACAATTCTCTCATTCTGTTTAGGTAAAGAAAAAAACGTGCAGGGATGTGAAAGATATACTGTATATCATAATGCACGTGTTCTATGATAAAACAAGTCTGTCGCTGAGTTCAGAGACTCATTATTTCATTTGTCCACTCAAGTGGAGGATTCACAAACCTGTTAACAAAAAAAAAACACTGCAAACAATGCTAATCAGCAAACACTTGGATGGACGAGCAGTCCTGCTGGTTGCTGTTTTGGTTCAGAGGTGACTCCTATGCCTCGAGTAATCATATCATCTCATTAAAGTGGGAGCTCACTTCATGTGTGAGCCTCTCTGTGCTGAAGCTAAACTGTGGACTCATTCTTGTCCCGCGTACTGTTTCCAAGGTTACAGCCCCTGTGTGCGAGCCCCATGACCCAATCTTGTGTCAGGTGAAATGCATGTGAATAAAACTGCACAACACTGCAGAGCAGACAGGGGAGGGGGTAGACTAGCCTTCATCTACAGACAAAAAGCTGGGCCGGAGCCAAGCACACACACCGCAGCATGTGGAAGATGTGCTGATACAAATGGAGTAGGGACTGGAAACTGACACGCCAGGCACAAATAATCAATTACAGATTCACCGGAATCAAATAGTGACATCAGAAATACGGAATCACTGCGAGTAGTTAAACTAAAGGAAAAGACAGACAGCTAGAGGTAAAGAGTGATATTAAACAAACAAACCAAAAGAACAGAGGATGAGGCTTGGGCAAAAATAAAATTAAATAAATAAAATAAATAAAGCATGTGTTTCATGACATCTCCCTGTGAAGTTGGCTCAGACACATGTGGAGAGGAACTCTGGGCTGTTTCAGGGGTATACATGTGTGTGAGCGTGTGTGTCCACAAAACCTTTTTATGTTAGCAGGTTATGCAAGTTACACAGAGACACAACAGTGTTTGTTTTTGGAACTATTTTACCCAAAGGAGGGCTTGTATTCATTAGCCAGGGCTTTATCCATAATCCACTACATATTAGCGAGCTCGGTTAAAGTACTGAAGTTTAAATACTGTGTTACATGAGGAGCTCAGCATTCGTATGTCTGTTTGGTTGCCGCTTGTGTTGGAATATTGGGCAAATTTATGAACTAACTAACTGGCTTATGTTGGGGCTTATGTTGCTTCAGGATCGTCACGGTGCGGCCTCATCTGACTCTCACTGACGACCATAATTTCTACTGAGAATTATAATACAGTATAATACAATATATAATATAATGGCATACGTTTTTATACTTAAAATGGATCTACCGCTTTAAGCTTGTAAATGTGTATGTGGATTGCAGACTCCTCACTCTTCACTAAGCATTCCCAGCTGTGTGAGAAAGTAAAAGAGAGAGAGAGAGAGAGAGAGAGAGAGAGAGAGAGAGAGAAAGGAAGGGGGTGGGGTGTTCTCCCAGAGGGGTCATCCTTGAAACTGGAAACAAATCTATGGCTCAGACATTCTTCAGGACCTTATGCAATGGCAGTCTTCCTGCTGATAGCTGATTGGCTGAGAAGTGTATGTGGAATGCGTCCTATGTAAAAACGGGAGAAGGTCCACTGCAGCTCTCCAGGCTCACCACCACACAAAGTAGCAATTGTTCAGCTGTATAAAAAAATTAGGCCAGCCAGGATGTAAAACCATAACCCTCTCTCTCTCTCCTTGGCCCTCCTTCTTTTCACTGTCTGCCTCTCACCTCCCTTTATCTGCACCACTTCTGTCCGCAAGAGCGTTACTGTGGCCCCCACTTGCTCTCACAACTATTTTCTCGCCTAACTCTGTCCCTCTTTTTCTTTTCCAGTTGTATTTGCTTTCAGCTCTTTTTCCCTCCTCCTCTTTCACTCTTGTTTTAACTGTACGTTCTGTTTCTTTCACCCTCGTGCTCTTGCTGCTGTTCTTGGGAAGGGCAGGGAGATCAGAGTGTGCAATACCCATGGCTGGGTGTTTTCTCACAGCCTCACATGTAGTACCGCCTGATTTCCATGGCCCTCCTACACTCAGAAAAATAAACTTCACATTCTTTTTTTTCACCTCTACAGAATGAAAAGGTTTTCACCTTACCGTGACAGAGGCAGACAGGTAGCGCACATCACAGTAGATGTAGTGAGTTAGATAAACACTTATTCTAACTCGCCCTGCCCTCCCCCTATTTTCTCATTACTCTACTCAGCGTGATTTTATGTAGGAAACAAACTCTTCATTTACCACTAATCTCTTAAATCATAATTCACTGTGGTTGTTTCTGTACACATTTGCTATGGTAACATCTGCACAGCGTTGTCGGCCTCGTTCTATCACCATTCTTACGTCTTTTCCTTGACCCTCATTCATTCATCATTCTCTTGCCTCTCCTGTCATCATCCATCTGTGCTCCTGTCAGTTCCTTCATAAGAAAAATGTCACCATGTACAGTAAAACCTAAAAACTCCTTAAAGGAGAAAACTTTCCACACAGTACACATAGACTCTCTGCATCGGAAATGAACAGCTATCCTGAACTAACTGATAAAATACTCACTGGAGAGAAAATGCCATTCACTATTCAATATAGAGCACAAAGCTTGTGAAGCTCACCTTGTTTATCTCACAAGCCAGACCCATCGCTCAGACACGATGGTGGTAACACATGATAACACACTAACTGAAATTCTCCACAAAAAAACCCCAAACAAACAAACAAAAAACCCTGGAAACACTCTGGGGTCTGAATTTGTCCTTTTTTTTGGAAAGACTGCACTGAAATGTAGTTACAGCAATGTTCAGCATGTAAGACATAAACTGCTATAGCAAATCAGAACTGACCTTCCTGGTGACTGCTGGGTCCAGATAACTCTTCAACTTCTGGATATATGTGTGAGGAGGGTTTTTCACTTGAAATCTTTCCTGATAGAGAAAAAGATATTGTTATATGTAAAAATTACAGACTAGTTTTGTCACGATACCATAAACATGTCTTATGATATGAAGTATTCCGATTAGAGATGCACCGATGTAAAGGCTATTTTTCACGCTATCGGCTGATAGCTTAAAAACATCTGATGATCAGGGCCGATTATATCCTGTCAATCAAAAGAGGGCAAGAAAACACATCGATTTCGTGCTGTGTGTAAAGATGATGTATCTTGTGTGGAATGATGACAAAACTGAAGTTTGTAATCTCTGCAGTGCTAAGATTTTACATCGGACTCTGCCGCAGTGAAGCTGGAGTTTCAGCGTCGAGTCTCACTTATATTTTTGCTGCCCTGCATTAAAGCACAAGTACACCTTTGAAAGATTTAGACGAAGATCAGTTGACAAAAAAGTATATATTGCACAGAAAAATATATTTGTGGAGTAGTGCATTTCATATCCAGTTAATGTTAATATATTAAAAAAAGTTATTATACATTACCAATATTAATATGAATTAATAACATTCAATAAGTTAAGAAATCTTTCTTTAATCTTCAGAATTTAGTTAGTGTGTTAATATTAATTTGAGTAATGTGTTTTCTGTTTCTCAGACCAATTACTGTGAAACAACTTGTTGAAATGGAGAGAATAAAGTTTTTATTTGCATTTCCTTCAGAATTGTGGAATAAATTATCATTGATTTAAAAGAAGGCATAAAAGGCAGAACTATCTGTATCGGCCGATATCTCTCTGAATAATCGGTTATCGGTATCGGCTGAGAAATTTAGTATCGTGCATCTCTAATCATGATACCACGCAACATTATGTTAATCTGTAATTCAAATCTACAAAATGAACCAAATTTACAGAAATACACAGATATAAGTGAAAACAGACAAACCGAATTTTCCTCTGAAAACTTTATTAAGGAGAATGAATAACTGGCTGTTGGAAAAACTCAAGAACAATCCTACAACTGGGAAGCAACTAATTCACTGTGCCACATATTTCATCTGTTGTTCCTTAGAGCAATGAAATCATGCAAATGAAAATTGAACTCAGAGAACTAAGAATGAACACAATATTAGGAATAAATAACTGAATTTGGAAACACACTCCCAAAAAAACATAAAATTGGGAACATTCGCTGGCTTACTATCAAACACGACTAATTTTAATATTTACACACAGCGGATAGCATAATGTTAGATCGCTTACTAGCAAACAGAAAATCTTTAAAGATTAAGGTAAAGAAGTTAGGTGAAAGGAAGTGTCAATAACCGTTGCGTATTCTGCAAAAGCAGCGAGATGTGTCGTTTTAGTGAAAATAGCATTAACTGCTACACATACAACACTACTTACTGTACTACTGTACTGATGATACTACCGTTTAAAAACACAGTGGCATTAGCAGTATGGTGTTATATAGTGACATCAGCAATATAGTGCAACCCTAGTACAGAGGGGAGTACTAACCAGTAATGTAGCACCAGGAGCATGTATTCATATACGGTAAATCTGTGCTGTAGTTTTATCACATGTAATACAAATAAACAACATTGTTTAGCTGTTCATAAACAAGGTCATATGGATGAGCAGAGAGTTGATCACAGATCCCGAGGTACCCAACTCATCACCGGACATGACTTGATGAAGATGCAATGTAGATGCTGTGCAGATTTATGCTTCTGGAATTGCTTTTATCTATAGCCTATAACTGACATTTATACTGTTATTTTCACTAGATTTGTGACTAAGATAATGGAAGGGGGGGGGGGGGGGGGGGTTAAATTCACAACACTGCATTGCTCTCTCAAAGCTTTTATTAACTAGAAAAGGGCTAGTGATTAGTCTACCAACAAAAATGAACTAAAAAGCAACTCGTAGTGTAGAATCTGTAGCAGGTATTCCCATTTATGATACACTTGTGCTGTAGTTTTATCACGTACAGCATACTACAATTATACATCATATAAAACCTCTTTTTATAATAGGTCCTGCATGGCCTTTTTGTTGATCGAATATTCCTGAATAAGTCTAAACGCATCCATCTGCCTTAATCCTCCCTTCTCTTGTTCATGATGTAGCTCACATCTTGATTGTGCCTTGTGGGCTTTGCTTTTCCTTAGTTCCTGTGTTACTGGCCTGTTGTGCATCAGTGTTATTACTACGCTATTCCTGATGGACTGTCACAGGAAATCAGAAAAACAATGCAAGTCCCTCATCAACAATGCAGATCTTCAACAGTATCATTTGGTTCGTCGTGCGAAGGTTTAATCGAATTTGGATATTTTGTTTTGTTTGATGTTTTGATTTTAATTATAGAAAATCCTACTATAATGTTATTAATTTCCAAGCATTATGGAAACAAGGGGTTGTATTTGAAAAAAAATATTTAAAAAAAATAAAAAGGGGTTTGCATATTAAAAGGTTTTACATTTCATCCTCTTCTGAGAATTTGAATTCTGATCTTTGTAAAAGCCATTTCTTTTGCTTGGACACTTCCACAGATAACACTGGTGTCCATGCACAATAACAGGAAAAAGGACAGTCCCCAGGAAAAACCTACACCAAGGCCCTAACACACCCAAACACCTTAATATTAATATACATGACTTTTCATTCTTCTTCATTCTTTTTTTCCAGGCACGCTCATCCAAAACAAATCACAAAAGAGGTCGTATACAATCCAGACATCTAGCCATCCGAATAAGACATGCTATGCAGAGCTAAAAAAAAAAAAAAGATGCAAACTGACCATAAACAAGTATAAGTTAGTTGTAAGACAGACCGTTGAAAGCACAAGAGAAGCTCTTTAGCTGGTGTACAGTAAGAAGAGCAGAAGATCAATCACAGATCCTTGAGGTAAACCACAGAATGCGACCTGATGCCACTTCATGTAGGTGTAGATATTGTGTATTAAATCATTGGAAATGTTGGAATATGTTTACTTCACAAGCACTCCCTGCCAATCAACCTCTCTAAAGTTAACAGAGTGAGGATACATGACATCAGTATTCAATGTCAATAACAGGCCTAGAAGCACTATATAAATAACTAGAAGCAACCTGGTGATTTGGGAGAGGAAAGAATGAGAAAAGATGTGTGGCTTTGTCGGGAGGTTAAACAGTGGCTTAGTGGAGCATAAGTGCTGCTGTAGCTGTGTACTTTATTCACAATGAGATCCGTGCTTAGTCTGTACTTGCAGTCAGGTGGACCTGAAAGAAGAGCAGTATTAGAAGCATGAACTCAAAACTGCTCACCTGATCACAGATGAGCTCCCACTTCTTCTCGTTGTCATACTGCCGTAGTAACCGCGCTTTGTCTGGAGGCAAATTCATCGAATTCTGAGAACACACACAAAAACAATGAGCGAAATGACAGAACAAACAATGTAATACTTAAGGATTAGGAGCAGAGAATTGTGTGCAGAATCTCAGAATATTAAAGAGGCTTTACAATATGTATAACCTGAACTAATTTAAGTCATCACTGGTATTCACTGCTTTATAAAGAACTGGGGAAAGGAGACATGTGGGGTGAAATATATGAGCTACTGGAATTTATAATTAAATAATAACTCTACGTTCACACTAGCAAGTGACAGTTACAAATGATGTGGTAAAGCAACAACTGCAAAGGACTGTCTGTAGTCAGATCCTTGAACCGATCCTACCGCAGTCCTGTCTGTTGACCCCAGACACCTCCGTTCTCTTAACTTTAGTTCCTACTAGAGCTGCAACAACTAATCAATAAAATCGATAATAATCGATTATGAAAATCGTTGCCAATGAATCTCATCATCAATTAGTTGGTCTGCATGCGGCACGGGGTACATTTACGCACTACATTACTTCTGTTCTGAAAACACGCTTTGGAGAATAAATACTAAACTTGTGTTCCAAATGATGTACTGTACACTTACACTATGCACTGTGTAATCTACCGTCTAGTGTGTAAATTTTAGAAGAGTAATGTCGTCTCAAATGGTACACAAGCGTGTTTTTTTTAATAATCGGTAGTACAAGCTGTTTCCCAGTTGATGGCACATGACGTCAAAAGCACGTAATGCGAAGCTGCTAGCTTTAGCTGATACCAGAGTCAACAACAATGACTTTCTTCAGTTTACTATTTATGTCAACGTTACCTTTTATTCCCAACACGGCCTCAGCCCTCATCAGACGGAGACGAAATCATCAAGTGACTGAGGAAGAAAGTGTGTGACCTCCAAGTCCTCTAAGGCAAGGGAGCATTTTATACTAAACACAGCGAAGAAGACAGTGATGCAAGAGCACAAACTTATGTTTATTTCCAAAATGCTCCACTGTGCAAGGGGCTGAGGAAACAAGTTGCTTAAGCAGTTCAGTTTAAATCAAGTGGGAGCACAAGAAAGTGATCTGTAATGTGTAATTAAAACGGTACAATCAAAGTAAACAGAAGTAAAACAATATGCCTAAAGAAATATATGGTACCGAAAGTTTGTCCCCCCCATTTGAAAAAAATAATAATCAGCCGATTAGTCAATTATAATCGTTAGCTGCAGCCAACGTTCCTACCATCATTTAGCTGCAATTCAACCACATTTGCCATTGAAAAATGGAAGAAAAAAACGAGTCTCATATTTTCCAGGGATTAACTACAGTATAAAATCAATTTTAAACAAGCAGAACCCAAAGCCAAGGGCGTCAATGGGAATGCCTCCACAGCCAACAAGTTTAGTCTTTGTTACAAATTTGTGTGCTTGAAATACCCTTAAAATATACTTTAAACAGAAAGAAAGCTTTTACGGAAAAACTATTTCAGACATTTGCCCTTGCTATGACCTTGATCCTGACTTGATCAAGTCTAAAATCTAATCAGTTCATCTACAGGCCACAATGATAACTTCACATAAGCTACACACATTCAACCACTCGTTCTTGAGATATCAAGCTAATGAGGATCTTGGACAGACGCACAAATGGATAGGGATGCTCCGATCGATCGGCCGCCAATGGGTATCGGCTGATAATCACACTCTATGGCTCGATAGGTAGTCTCTAAATTTGTCCGATCTCATGAACCGATCGCAATTTGATGACGTAAAACACGTGATGATGTTAAACTTTAGCGCTGCAGTCATGTCATCACCAGTGTGGAATTGTTACGAGGTCTCAAGAAGCAATGAAAAATTTGCCATTCACCATGTATTTTTAAAGACCTATTAAAATGCCCATTGTAAAATGAATATTTGTTGTGCTTGTTTATTTGATTCTCAATTAAAATAATAATCTACAGCATTACTGTTAATAACATAACCAAGGCAACACCTGTGGTATCACTTTATCTGGGGGAAAAAAAAGGTTAACAGTGACATATCACTTATATAAAGCTTGAACGGTTGGGATCGGCTGATATTTTGATGACAAGAAATCGGTAATCAGCTGCAAAAAATCCTGATCGGAGCGTCCCTACAAACAGACAGATGGACGGACAGACAATCCAATAAGAGACCAAACTAACAAAGTTAACACTATCCAGTGTATGAATGGTGCACTAGATTACATACATCATCTCAATCAGAACTTAAACATCCACAATGTCCTCACTTGATGGTTTTAGTTGTCACACACTCGCTTGTGTAAGAGTGTCAAATCCCCCTCACCTGTTCCTCATCACTTCATAATAAAAGCCTACACAAAAGTTATAATCGCATTATGAATCCCACAGACGTTTGCACAAGGCTGTGTGTGTCAGTACGAGTGCACTGCTTAGCTCAGCAGTATACTAAAAGTGAGATTCTTGTGTTTACGGCTCACTTCCTCCTGCGGGGTGTGTATCCCGTTTAGCTAACCGGAGTAATTTCACAATAACAACATGAAAAGATAAATGTTACCATCTTTATATATATGTATATATATATATATATATATATATATATATATATATATATATATATATATATATATATATATATATATATATATATACATTCATCATATCGAGGGTCAGTATTTTCCATCTTTATTTAATGGCATGGTTTTACTTATTACTTATCCACTATACATTTTTTCATGATAATTAATGTATAAGATTTATTATTGCTACAATATATTCATCCTGAAAGTGCTTGGGATCAGAGCAACTTTGTATTTTACATTTTAAACTCTCATGTCGAGTCTCCACACAGATGTTAGTTCCAAGCCAGAAAAAAAATAAAAAATCAAGCACTCCTTCCTTTTCCGCTCTTACACAAGCCCCTTTTCCCTTCTGCCCTACTTTTAAAACATCTGCACCATGGAACTCCCCAGAAATACTGCAGTCAACAACAACATTTTGGCTCTAAATCTCCTCCTGTGCCTTTCCTTCTTTTTCATCCTCCCCTCTTTTTCAGACTTTACCTCCCTCACGCTGCTTCTCTTCCTACCTCTCCTATACTCGATAGCACTCTCTTTTCTCTTTCTCTTTGTACCCCACCCTTCAGAGCATGAGGTAAGACTGAAACAATTAACTATAATCAAACCATCCCACCCTGACACATAGTCACTCAATCTGACATATACACCAACCCCAAGATCCAAGAGCTGTAAACGGTGCTGCTTTAAACTGCATGTAATCTTCTCTCTTGCCACGCCCACTGCCCAAAGCACTTTGTAATGCTGTCTATTTATATGGGAAAAAACCCAGTTATTTCTCATGTGTTTTCAGCTGTAAACCTCTACGGTTTTCCACTGCAGTGCTGGGCATGGGAGCACTAGAGAAGCAATCAGGATGTTGTCTTTTCCAGTCTCATCACTGGGGCTCGGTTGGAGGAAAATGGCACACGGCTTTTAAACATCAGCAGATGACCTTGCCCGAGCAGGGCTACACCAACAATCTGACTGGAGCTTCATGGACACATGGCTGTGTTTTTGTCCTCCCGTTTTAAAGTCTGTCATTAAATAAAAATGGAAACGTTAACTAAATAGAAGCAAAGTGCTTATTAAAAGCATTAACACTTTCATTTCACATTTGAATCTAGAAATCGTCGAGGACGCAACGCTACAAGCATCAAGTACGTTTTAAATCCACAGTGAAGTGGTTCGTCGAGCAGTACCAGTGTCAGGTGTTGTAACAGTGCCACGGGCTCAATGGCAACCACAAGGTCTGAAAGACATCTGTACCTTGACATAGAGTGTGGGTTTAATGGAGATAAGGCTGAGACTGGAGGTGTGTGAATCCAGCAGATGCAGACTGGAGCGCAAACACACACCAGACCTGCAACCAGTATGCCAATATGTATCTTGAGACGTTAAATCGTGTCTATTAGAAAACCAATGAGAGAAGCATTCAGACAAATGACCAGCCAAATCCACTAGCATGTCCAATAACCACAAACTGGCTGAAGACATTAACCATCACATTAATCCCTACATCTGCTTAAAATACACACTCAAATTAAGAAGCCTTAATAACTGAATACTCAGACAGTGTAGGCGACTTGTTATGTTTGGAAACCAGGATAGAGATCAATATCCATAATGTAGTTTGCAGAAGAAGAGAAAGCTAACTGTCCACTGCCTAAGAGTATATCTGATCTCAGTTCAGTACTTTGTTCAGCCGAAAGGGTGAAATGTATTTCATTTACCACAAATTATAAGGAAAGTAGAGAAGCTGAACTTCTGACCTGGCCTTCAACTCAGGACACAGATGGAGGGAAAAAGAAGTGGGAGAGAGACAGATAGGGAAAAACAACTGAGGGAAAATGAAAAGGAAAGAATGAGAAGTCTACTAGTCCTTATATAACACAAAAATAAACACAAACTGTTGGTTACTTTACAAACCAGAATGACTAATGAACCTGAATTGGAATTATACAAACATAAAAAAGAAACATTTGAACATAACATACAGTTTTGGTCAGGCTTTTTTCCCCCCACAATAACACCACAATCTGGCAAGTCTCTGTTACCTGTATTTTAACTGGCTCCTAGCGGTCAGTACTAACCTGCCTGAACTCTCGCCGCCTACAAATTATATAATTCCTGTTCAATATAGCAAGAAATACAGGCCAGAGAAAACGCCACACTGGCCATACAAGGGCAATTAAATAAGAACTGATCTCCCTGAAGTAGTTCACACAAGCCATTTTACTCTGACTAGCAATAAATTTTACATTGAATTTAGCTTTGGCTAAGTAAATAGTCTGCACTTATATAGCACTTTTTTTAACCTTAGCAGTTCCAAAGCACTTTACACTGGTTCTCATTCACACACACCACCAGTAGCAGAGCTGCTATGCAAGGCACTAGCTTGCCATCAGGAGCAACTTAGGGTTCAGGGCTTTCCCCAAACACACTCTGGCATGTGGAGTCATGTGGGCCAGGAATCGAACCGCCATCCGTACGATTAGTGGACAACCCGCTCTACCACCTGAGCCACAGTTGCCCAGCTGAGTCTTTGGCATCATGGCATCCAAGCATCCACGGCGCTTCACATTAATACATATCTATTGCCCAAATCGTCTGGAAGCACACTGGAACAGATTGTGTATCATTTTTACATGTTTCTGTGCCAACTGTCCAACTAAAACAGTTATTGATCACCCAGTAAGTCCCCCCCCCACCCCACACACACACACACACACCCCTCTCACTAATGTGCTTCTAAGCAAGATTTTGTACAAAATGCTGCTTCGGATCCTGGGCAACCTGCAATAATTGTGGGAAACATGAATTCTGCTCTCTACCAGAAAATCCTAAAGGAGAATGTCTGGTCCTCAGTCCGTAAATGCTCGAGCACAACTGGATTATGCAGCAAGACAATGATCCAAAGCAAAGGAGTAAGGCCTCGAAGTAAGTGAAAGACTAACCTCCAGTTATCGGAAGTGTTTGGTTGCAGTTATTGCTGCTAAAGGTGGCACAAACAGATTTTAAATTTAAGGGGGCAATCAGTTTGTAACATAACTTTTTTATCCACATAACTTTGTTGGATAATCTTTTTTTTCTTGCTTCAATAAATACATAAATAAATAAAAACTGTATTGTGTGTTTACTTAGGTTGCCCTTGTTTTATGTTGTATTCCGTTTGAAGATCTAAACCTATGTAGTATGAGATATAAACAAGAACAGAAGAAACTACTGTTCTGTCTGGAATAAAAAAAGTCTTTTATCTCCGTTTTGTGTGAAAACAAGATGCTGAAAATAGATCCTGTTAGAAGCTTGTTAGAACCCTAATTAAAATTTATGAACTCCCGAGCAATCATCTACAAAATCAATATTTAAAGTACTAACCGCTCATTTTATGCCGACAGTCACAAAATAGTTTAGATAGTTTATAACTTTATGTTAATGCTAACACAGAGCAGAAAGCATTGAGATTCTTTATAGACTTGAGCATGGAAATGTGTTAAAAGTGTTATGTTAGAAAACATGAAAAAAAATAAACCTTATTGTAACATAGAGCCATGTTTTTGAACACAGTACCTGTGTCTTCATGGGACTCACTTTATCAAAGCACACGAGTTTCTCTTAACCTGACTGGAAATTCTTGTTTTTATTATTGTCCTGTAAACAAAGCAATATTTTGACTTCTGGACAGCCAAATGCTCAGCAATATCCCACAGACAAATAAATGTATTAGCTTGCCCAACGGGTAAGTAAAAGTTCCAGTGTGCTGCCCAATCCCTTGCTTTGGTTGCCTGGGAACTGAGTAGGCTAAAAAGTGGTAACTAATGCAATATCGCAATGCATGACGAGCTAGTTTTGCTAGCTAAGTGGATTAATACAGACTAAGGGAAACGAATTATGATCTTTATCCTCTTCTAAGAAAGTTACTAGTGTTGCATTGTGTTTTCAAGCAGTGTTTCAGCTATGAGCTGTGGTGTTCTGTCCTCACATTACAGATAAAAGATAATATTCGTGTCTGGATAGTGTCCTTCTTTTCTGTCAGCATGTTTAACTGTGAAGTGACTGCGTGTAGTAACCTGGAGAGTTATATGATGGCTTTGGGGAGAACTTTAATAACTATATAAATAAATAAATAAATAAATAAAACATTTAGCTTGATTCAATTCTGTTCTATTTCTATAGTGCTTTTAACAGTGGACATGTCACAAAGCAGCTTTACAGAAATACAGTATATAACTTCAGGATATAACATTTTTATTCAATTTAAATTGATCAATTTGTCCATAATGTGCAAGCCAGACACAAGGGTGGTAAGGAAAAACTCCCTGAGACGATATGAGGAAGAAACCTTGAGTGGAATCAGACTCAAAAGGGAACCATCCTCATCTGGGTGACCCCGAGCACTGCAATTATAAATAATTCCCTTCTATAAACGTGTACTACATGGTCAAAAAGTGCAACTGTGTACTAGTTTAGACATGAAGTTTACACATGAAGTCTGTTGTGTGGAACTTATCCACTGTTCACTGATGGAGACTTGAGTGCTAAACTGTTTGTGGCAATTGCACTTCTAAAACTATCATAGCAGCTGTAATCATCTTGATGGATTTTGAGCGGTACCATCCTCGGTAATCTCACTGATCTTTAGGCTGTCCGTGTGGGGACTTGATGTCTGTGTTTCGACAAACCTACGTGTTCATCCATGCACACTACTTGCATATCATGCCTCAGCTGGTGCGTGTAGAGCAGCAAACGATGGGATTCAGAAGCACGTGCTATAATTACGGCAGCGAGGTGCGGCGCAGCACCGTGAAGTGCGTTATGTTTAAACATGCACAGCAAATGAAACCTACCTGTCCGTTAATCAACTACGAATAAAAATGTTCATAGCGCACAGAAGATCTGCTTGTCCTTGGTGCCTGGGCTACTGATTTTTCCACGCTGCTACTATTGTGCAGTGTTGGCTATATCTGAACACTGTCTCTTTTTTCACTATTTAATCCCAGTCTTTCAGTTAAAAACGCTTCTCTGTTGAATTGAAAACAAGCCTTCAATAATTAGTCAACACCTTTCCCATTCTCAACAAGAAAGTTAAACAATATAAGGTTTACAGTTATATCATTCATATATATACATTCACAATATATCATTCATTGAAGTGAAACATAATGGCCTATAACATTTGTTTTGACAATCTGTAATCACATTGGAAATGACATTCTAGGCATTCTACAGTGCTGCAGAGAATTCTATTATTGTTCAGAGCTGTTACTGTTTTTTTTTCTTCTCTTTCTGAAAATGTTGATTCCAACGTTATTGACATCCTACAGGGATACACGCCAGAAACATGACACGGCTGAACTTAATGTGCTGATTAGGGCATGATCGCAGCATATGACTAAGTTAATGTAAACATAAGGAATACGAGGATTTCATTGCCAAAATATTTCTACCTTGGAGGCAGAATTTAATTCATTTGTTCAAACAGCCAATGGGTAGAGAGTACTTTTCAATCCGTAATCCTTTTCATTCTATAGCTAGTGACAATCCACGAAGTACTGTTTGCGAGCTACAAGGCAAACTCTGGGCTCATTAAAAACGTCTTTTTATACTGATGCGTTGTTAAAATGGTAGGTTCTCAATTTTGTGGTGTTTGCAAAATGTAAATATTAGTTTTCCTTATAGTGGTGCCAGTCCTGGTGATCTACCACCCTGATTTCTAACATTCAGTCCTCCTAAAAGGACAGATGAACACAGATTTGATGTTTTACATTAGGGCTGGAAATAAATACTCAACAAATGGAGGCAGATTACTAGGACCTGACTTGGGCATGCTTACAATAAAGTATATAAACTGTAAACATTTTTGATTGCTAACATTATCTTGCGAGCTAGTTAGGTAGCTGGCTCGATAGCGGGTATGTCTGTTCATTTTTTAGTAGTGCTGTTAAAATAAATAAATAAATAAATAAAATAAAACACCCACAAAGCTAAGCTTTATAACTAGCTCCATGAGGTATACAAACCATGAACTCGCTTAATCGCAAGTGTTCGTATGTTAGCTAGCTAGGTAGTTAGTATAAAATTCTGGATATCAAGCCTCCTGTTAATTTAAATATTTTGTTGAAGGAATTCAAAGGTAAAAGGTGTACCAGATATTAAACAGTGGAAAGGTGTGCTGCCTCTGTGGCAGTTTTTCTTGAAAAGTTCCACCTACTGGATGTTAACTAATAAATATCGTTCTGCCTCTGAGGCAGAGCTGCCTTCAGAATACTGAGTGGCAATTTTGCACATGAGCATAGTTACTAGCTAACAGAGACACAGGTACCTTGACCTTATACATCTTACACACTCTGTTGATCTTTCAGCAGGTTGTGTTTGCTATTCAGAATTGACATTAATGTGTAAGCGTACAAAAAAAAATACAAAATTGTAGTCACTTCAGATTTCTCTCAATTTCTAGTTTCTTTTGCTTTTCCATCTTCCTAGTAAACCTTTTGTAAGCCCCTTCCCTCTCTCGAGTGAAACACTTGGTCGTACTTTCTCACATTACTGTATTTCCTTAGTTTTTCCCGAGACTGGTGGAGAGTGAGAGGAGCAGCCAGACACTGTCTGTCTCAGGGCTGAAGAAAAGCCTCACAGAGTGAGATGAGAAAACCACCAAGCAAACAGAAGAGGTGACAAGAGATCGGTTATTGAAATACTACAACTAGCCTGCTAACATTCTTGGCCTGTGTACCGTCTCGAAAAAAACGTGACAGGCATATCGGCATGCGCAGAGAGATCAGTTATTTGGTCATGGATTTTTAAATTTATTTAAATAAAACTGTCCTGGGATGGCAAAGTTTTCTCAGTCAGCTTGGATCAGGACCGGTCAAAGTGAGAGATAACCAGGCAAGCCCTAGACTGCAAAGTTACCTCCAATTACCCACAATCCTGTGAAGGCCTGGCTGGCTGAGTTTCATCCCCTAATTAATGCAGTGTATTTCTGTAATCTGGTGAATGTCTGTGGGTGCACAGATGTCCCTCATCTGTTTGAGGATAAGCTGTGTAATCTCCCTCCAACCCCCACTGAAGGATCATACAATAAAGCACATGTTTTATTTTTGAGCATTTGAACAATTTATAGTCTTCTGACAAATGTTAGATGGAGTATGTAAAGTACTGTGCAAAGGTTTTAGGTACCCAATTTTTTTCAGTACAAACTTTGTAATAGATTTATTTATTGTATGACTTCTACATTACCGAGTCAGTACAAAAAACATTTTAGATTCCCAAACATTAGTTTTACAGCACAAAATTAAAATGCTACAGAAAAATGTTTGTATGTCAGTAAAGAAGGCAGTATATTACATAACACTGTTTTCAGACAAAAAACACAATGAAGGTTGCTGGGTTTTGCTGCAAAAATAAGAAGCGAGTGTAACAGTGAAAATCTCCAGAAGAACCGTGGCTGGTTCTGCAAGATGATCAGTAAAACTTACAGCTCATTTCCTTATAAAACTGCACTAATTCTACCTGAGACTACTATTTTTATTTTTTTTTGTCACACCAAATATTGACTTTGTTTCATACACTACTGTTTACTGCTCTTTATGGTAATTTAAAAATGTACAAACATTTAATTTCATTATTTTGAAGGCATCTTTGTCTACGGCATTTCTTTGCATGCGCCTACAACTTCTGCACAGTACTGTATAATTACCATTTTCAAACAAACTAATGTTAATATTTGCACATATTAATTGTTGCTTTTCTAATAAGGCCGATTTTCTTAATCTCCAAAGAGGAGAAATGAAAACAAACTGAATCCTGATAAACTTCAAGGATGTCATTATGTTGGCTTGACAAAGCCAACATACTGTTCTGCTTTACAATTATAATGTGTAATCCTTTTATCCACTGTAGAGTTAATCTTATTGGTTGCATTTTTCCACCTCACCCCAGTCTGAGTGTGGTGAAGTGCGATTTCCACTCCTATTGCTCGGTGACAGAGAACCTTAATAGAAAAGCAATGAGATCACTGTTAGCTAAATATGTATTCCACCTGTAGCATCTGCTAGTCGCATTCACCACTCTTTGTTCAACTATGAAACTGGAGCTATAAAAGGTTTGCTCTCTCTGCAATTCCAGTGGCTTTCATGTCTCTCTATCTGCCACTCTATCTGTCTTTAATTTACCTACTCATTCACCCACTCATAAAACTTAATTACTTGTGTCGTTATTGTCCAAATCCTAAAACAGCACCATATCTGCTACTCCATCCAGGACGTCTAGACTTCCAGTTCTTTTTAAGGCCGGAGAATCAGCTGTAGGCAGAACTGTTTTCAACATTAGTGAGGTCAGGCATTGATGTTGAGCGAGGACGTCTGGTGTGCGTTTGTCCATTTTTAAACCATAAACCTAACATTATCAATTTGTGTGACATTTTTTCATGGCACTTGAAACACAGAACAAAACGCGGAATTAGAAAGGTGGAGTAATGTATTATTAATGGTATATTTCTGGAGTTATCCTCACATCTGTATCCTCATCAATTCAAATGAACCTATATAAATAACCCAGGTAAATATATTCGAAACGGACATGGTAGTAAAGAATTTGTTATAGTCTACATACATAGCTTACATCACACACTCAACAGACCATAGGCCATACAACAAGCAGCTATAATAAATGTCAAAATATTCAGTTTGCATTAACTATGTCGCACACTTTTGATGTGACGAGCATGCATACATCCTGGAGACACTCCCATTGTCCATAATTACTTAAGATGTCCTCGAGCAACATTATTTAACAGAAAAATAGTACTTCATAGCCTCCTAATAATTAGGGGGAGGCCTGTTATGACATGATAGATATTTTATGTGAGGTGTAAGCACTACTCTGAGTAGGCCCAAGCACAGATTTGTCCACGGCTGATGTCTGCAGACTGACAACCTGGCACAGAGTCACCCTGAGGGCATAATAAAGACATCTACACAATGAGCTACTGTCAGTGCCAATGAACTGTCACTGACAGACCTATTCAGTCATTCAGGAGGCAAACTGCTAGGTGGTACTTTTTATGCAAACTCAAAAAAATGAGATGATAATAACTGCTATGCTATAACTTCTGTCTGGCTTACTGTCAATCCCTTGCTGAAGTTCACTTGCTGAAGTTCACTCACACTGGTTCTCCTATCCCAACCCTCCCCGAGTTTATCTGATACCTTCGATATAATTATCGTCTAGTGCTCTTGAGTGCAACAGAAATTATTTGCCCTTATGTCTTGAGAACGCGAGCTCAAATCCTAAGTTTAACCTGGATTTTATTTGAAAGCTTTGGCATCCAAAATAATAATATAAATTATTATAGCCACCTTTTGCTCTCTTGACTCTTGGCCATGGATGGGTGTGGCATTGTTGGGATTCAATTGATCCCCATGAAATACGCTGAACTTTTTTTCTCCTGTTAACTACTGGATGTCGGAATATGACACAATAAGCCACCTGCAGAACACACACTGCAAAATGACCGTTTTTACAAGTTTACAATAAATTGCATTTCACCGACCAAAATGTAAACCTTTCAGTGTGTATATAAAGTACAAAGGTATTGTCTGATAATATTTCTGTGCAACATGCAGATTTGTAGCACTTGGCTATCTATTTATTTTCAGTGTGGAGCAGCTTAATATTAGCACTAGCAACCTTTAGCACCTCCTCTCATAACTGATTCACAGTTTCATCATATAAATTCGTTTTGAAATAGCTCATGCTGAAACAGCTCAGTTGGGAGAGAGTTAGACTGAAGAGCTAAAGGTCCCTGGTCTGATCCTGGGTTTCGGAAGCTGAAGGTGGACACCGTTGGGGTAGTGGTGGCTTAATACTTAAGGCTCTGGATTACTGATTGGGGGTTCAAGCCCCAGCACCACCAAGCTGCCGCTGCTGGGCCCTTGAGAAAGGCCCTGAACCCTTTCTGCTCCAGGGGCACTGTATCATGGGTGACCCTGTGCTCTGACCTCAGCTTCTTAACAAATTGGGATATGCAAAGAAAGTTTTTTCACTGTGCGGTAAAATATATGTGACAAATAAAGGCTTGATCTTCTTTCTTTAAAACCTCTTGAACTGTTTGTCTTTTCTTAATGTCAGCCAGGAAAACTACTTGAGTTGTTTGTCATGTGGACTAAATGATGATGCCCTTAAGCTCCTGATATCAACAGTTCTTGCTTCCAGACCAGCAGCATTGTGATAATAGAACCAAACTGGCTCTTTTGTGGAGGAAAACATAGAGTGGTATGGCACTTGAACCAGCACCATCACTATGTTAGTGGAAAAGGGCTTTAGCTCTGTCCATCTCTGCTATTTGGACTTACGTAACGTCTCCACAGAGAGACTTCATCACAGAGGGCTTTGCTACTTGATAAGTGGCAACTGGCTGACCTTTACTGCTCATAATCACCATTTTTATAGAAACTTTCACTTTCACTGACACCAAGCTTTGTTTGTATAAGAAGGAAAAAATAGGTGAAGCGCAGAAAAAAGTCAGGAGGTATGAAACTAGTTCAACACTTCACTAAATACACACACAAGCATCTGGGACTGATTTAAGTGCCGGGGAAAGACACCATTATCACTGTAGTTGCCCTGTTTAAGAGTATTTAATGATGTTTAAAGAAGGATGCAAGCTGTGATAGACCTACACTGCTTTGGTTCACTTACCTGTGTAATATCTTTAACAGGAAGTTAAAGATATCATAAGCCTAATCATTAAACTGTACATTTTACTACATATTAAAAATAACCATAATAATAATAATAATAATAATAATAATAATAATAAACAGTTTGTGAAAAGGTCAACTCAAAAAGTGCCAACCCTATTGCTTCTTAGTGTGTTGGGACAGAAAGTCAGCGAGGCTACAGTGAGGCTATAGAGAGATCAGATAGGCGTAGTTGAATATACTCTCCAGGACAGTCCATGAGGAAGTCTCATCAACGGCAAACATTTTCAGTGCTGCCAATTCTCATAACATTCTCGGTCCTCCTGGACTCTGGAATTGACCTGAGCAGCAATTCTAGTGCTAAATCAGAAACTCTGCTTTAACAACGTAAGCGGATTACTAATAAAGTCTCGTGACTTATTAACCCTGGGGCTCGCAAATGCTGATCACATGACATGCACTAAGTGCTCCCAGAGATTAGGTGAGAGGCATTAGTTAGGTCGTTTAATAGTCCAAACTGCAGTGAAACCAAACCTCTACAACAGAACACAAGACCAAATGCTGAGTTCACCAAACTGCAGCACTTACCAGCATTCTTCATCATTAAACATCTGGAGTGGGCTGTGACATTTTCAATCCTTTGGGAGTTGATTTTTTTTTTACTTATTTTAAAAAGCAGTTGTTTTATGAGCAGGATAAAGTGCTTATTGACTTGTTTCAAGCAGATCCTGGGAAGAGCTTTTCCAGAAACACATGAAATAATCGTATGTATTTATAAAAGTTCCTTGTTTTCTTCTACAAGGAAAGACCTAAGAAATATAACATATTATAACACATTTGTTAATACTATACGATTGCTTATTACTTCTATAAAGCAACTCAATGGACTCTGCCGTCTCTGCGTATTTCCTCTACACTCTCAGTGGCTATGCGAGTTTCCAGTTTAGTATTCTCCGATAGCAAACTGTGGTAGTGTATACAAGTTTTAAGCACATGCAAAGAAATGCTGTAGCGCAAAGATGCCTTCAAAATAATGAAATTAAACATTTCTACATTTAAAAAAGAGCAGTAAAAAGTAGAAAATGAAACAAAGGCAATATGTGGTGTGACAAAAATGAAAAATAAAAATAGAGGTCTCCGGTATAATTTGTGCAGTTTTATAAGGAAATGAGCTGTAAGTTTTATTGAGCAACCAGCCGTGTATATATATATATATATATATATATATATATAGATAGATAGATAGATAGATATATGCCAAAACAATATATAGCAAGTGAAAAAATAATATTAAATATGTCCAAATGAATCTGATATTTTATTATGAGATTATTCTAAACCAAACAGAATATTATTCAAACTGTTACACATTTCAAGTTTTATTCTAGTAGCATATCACTTTGCTTCTTTCTAGAAAGGAATGCTCATCATGAGAAAAATTATCTACCAATAAAACAAAACTATTTAAAGTATTTATAAATTAGTAAAAAAATAAATAAATAAAATGTCTGCAAATAGGTTTAATACTCATATACTTGGTTTATAGGAAATACTGGCTAGATTAGATTATATTTAAGATATATTCACTTGCTAAGAGGAGATAACAAGGTGTTAAACAGATCCGACACTTTGAAGATAACTCTCTATAGATGTCTATTCTGCTTCTGAATTGCAGCAGGCTTGTTTTATATGATGTCTGAAGTCGACGTGTCGGCAGAGAGAGAAAGTGGCTGTAAGCATAAAGCCACCCTGACAGATTGCTGTATTGTCCTCGCTCTCTACATGCAGCACATTCAGATACAGTTGAAGCTCCCATTCACACAGCAGATGTTGCCCCTGGCAGGAGCTCAGGCTACAAACAAGTCCTTTCACCCACACACCTTCAAAAGACAAGCCTCTCAAGGGACACACAGCCACAGTGCATCTGTCTGCGCTCGGCAGAACCGTTTGCTTGGGTCTCGTCCAATGGCCAAAGTGTTTCAGCATCACTGAAGCCCGAATACAAACATTACAGGCACAAAGGCGAAGTCCATTCAATACAGGAGTGTATTAGGAGGAGTGCTTAGACCGTGGCTCTCTTCAGATGGTAAGACGGCCACAAGGCAAACTTACTTTAGCAAGGAGTTGCAGTAAGAGTTACAGTTACATTTATATAGCGCTTTTCTGGACACTCAAAGCGCTTTATGTAGTATTGGGGGGGTTGTAGCCCAGGGATTAAAAAGCATCCAAGGTACAGTAAGTCATGGCAAAAAAAAAGCATAAATGTGTATAATTAACATTTTAGCACAGCGTCACATGTGATGGTTGAGTTTTGAATTCAAAGTCAGTTCATAATATGAAATTTGGCTAAATTAGAAGTGAGCGTATGCATAACAAACAAAAAAGTCAAAAAGTATCCCAGCACTCAGAGATACTGATTTCACACACAGATAAACGTTTTATAACTATCCGCAGTCACAAGCTTGTGGCAAAACTGTGCTTCGTTTCACTGTTTTCTTTTCTCTGTGAATCCTTTCTCTGAGTACAGATGAAGGTCTCGGTGTTTACAATGAAGAACAGCTGGACTGGCTAACAGCTTGATTTGTCAAAGGAAACACCCACGCACGCTTCGTCACTCACTAAACGTCTAGTCACATCCTCGCTACGGTTTCTAACAGCCGTCATCTTGGCCAGCACAACGAGCCTAGAGTACGCCCATAATGCACTGCATGACAATGAGGCAGAGTGCCCAGGAGTGACACTTTGGCTACTGTATGGCTGCATTGGCAAATCTGAGCAGTGATTCTGTGCTGTTAATAAAGCCATAGCAGACCATTACATCACCCCACAACCTGTGCCATACAGCACACAAAAGAGCTACAACGTTACACAGTTGAGCTGAAGAGAGGCAACACACTGATGAGTGTATGACAATCTAACACACGGGACATTGTCACAAATACAATAGCGTTCGTTAATCAGTGTTAAGCTTGTCAGAATCACGTGATCTTATCAGTAACCTCTTCAAATCGTGAATGCTACCATTCAAGAAGGTGGGTCATAAACTTTTATGAGCGCTTTCTCTAAAATCCATGTTGCCTTCTATTCCCACAGAGTCAGACATAGAAAATCAGTATACTTCTGTTTTGTTGTGGAATAAGTGCATAGTTGACTGAAAATTTAAGTATGTTGTGTGTAGCAGAAACGGAAAGTACACTGTGTGTTTGTTTCGAGCATTTTTCTAAACAGAGTTAAAAATAAAACAGAAAAGGGATGAAACAATATATGTGTTAGGGTTAATGTATTCTATAATAAAGACAGTAAGAGATGAGATGGCAAAGGAAACACAGGCTGTACAGAGTGGTGCAAAAAAAATCAACAGAAATCCAAAAACTATGTCTAAAAAAAAATAAAAATACCCCAAGTGAACTCAAAGCCCAACTACAAACTGCCTTTAAGGTCAGAGCCAGGAATCAGTTTCCCACACGGCAGGCTGCCACGCTGCCTGCTGCATACTCGAGCTCTGCTTCAGCTTTTCCCAACCAGCACTTTTATACACCACAGGCCCTGACTGCACAAAGCCCTTAAAGTGCACAGCACTGCCTCTACGCTCTTCTCCCTCCAGCTCTTCTTACTTCACACTGGTTTGGATAATTAGATAAGAGAGCGTCATGTCACTGGTTGCTTTCCGATCATGGCCCTGCACCCTGAGCTGCTCACGGATGGATGCATGACTAGAGACGTACAGCCGGAGCAGAATCTTCGGCTCCGCCAGGGAGCTAGTAGACGCCACAGGGTTCGGGTGCGGTGCCAAGCTCCATGCCGAGACAGAATAAAGCACGCCTCTGTTCTTTTTGCTACATGTGTGGAAATCTGATGCTCCTGTCAACTCTCTGCAGCACTAAGGATCAGCATTGTTCGTTTGTCTTAATAGAAAGTCAGTACAAAAAATGGCAAGAATGCTGCCAGTAGCTGTGCTGCTGATGTCATCACTGAATAGCGCTGGTGTACTATGGGAGGAATGTGCATATAGTACTGCTTAAGCCTAACTTAATGGTGAATCGAATCATAAATACGTCTTTTGGAGAAAGCAATAAAACGCGACACTTATGTGAAATACACCTTCAAGACACTATGCAGCATGCCATAGCAAATAAACACACGCTACAAACTCACAACTACAGGTTAGCGCTCACATTCATAATACAGCTTTTAAGTACAACCTCAGCAGGACGCTACTGCAGGGTTAAAAAAAACAACTCTGTAATGGAGATCGACAGCAAAGTAAACCAGGCTGTGTGCAAGGTAAAGTCTGGACAAGGGCAAAACTTTTTGCAAACTGAACCGTGGACAACTAAACAAATCTGACTAAAGCACCATGGATATACTGGCAGGTCATTTTATAAAAGCTTTAGAAATGTATGTGCTTCATATATTATAAACGTTAGTAAATAAAAGAGCATCCAATGTTCTGTTTTCTAATATAAATATATGAACCGTTCCTTTTGCAGTCTTTAAAAGACAGGGCTTATTTAAATCAGAAGAAAAATACAAATAGACAGCGATACAGAAGAATAATCAGAATTTAATCAATTAAATGAAATTATACCATGGTCTGTCTGAATAGTCGATTCTGATTGGCTGGAAGGTGTGCATTCAAGCCGCATAACTACACAGGTAGTTCCAGTCAGATTGTACCCTGCCTTGTACCTGATGCTTCCTGGGAAAGGCTCCAGGTTCCCCACGACCCTGTAGGATAAGCGGTATAGAAAATAGATGGATGGATGAATTCTAGATCCAATGAGCCGTGTTGAAATCGTTCTCGCGGCTGGATCAGAAAGCTGTCGCAAAGTTGTGATAAACTTTAACAGGAAACATGGCGAGCACATCACACACGACACTGTTGCCAAACTTATCGACAAGTTAAAAAATATCAGTATTTTGAATTTGCAGACCAACCGGCGTGGTGCTGGCGTCCCCTATGTATGGAGACTTTTGGGACACCCGGTGTTTCCGGACTCTTGGCAGCATATAACAAAACAAAAGCTGTGCATTAAAATGTCACAAGATGAAAATGAACCATGGCTAGGAGTTCCAGTGTGTGTGACTGACAAGAGGGCGTGTCTGAAGGACGGGGAGTTTCCCATTCTGCTCAGAGCTAGAAGTACCGCGAGAGTGCACATGTTTTTGAATCCTTTTAAATACTAGCTAGGGATGCGCCGATTGATCGGCCGCCAATGGGTATCGGCTGATAATCACATTCTATGACTCAATCGATAGTCTCTAAATTTGTCCGATCTCACGAACCGATCGCAATTTGATGACGTAAAACACATGCTGATGTTAAACTTTAGCTGCAGTCGTGTCATCACCAGTGTGGAATGATTACGAGGGCTCAAGAAACAATGAAAAATCTGCTGTGTATTTTTAAAGACCTGTTAAAATTCTCATTGTAAAATTAATAGAATATTTGTTGTGCTTATTTATTTGATTCTCAATTAAAATGTTACTGTAAATAATATAGCCAAGGCAACATCTGTGGTATTACTTTATCTGAAAAAAATAAAAAGGTTAACAGTGACGGTCAACAGAAAGATTACATATCACTTATATAAAGCTTGAACGATCGGGATCGTTATCGACCAATCGTGACAAGCAATTGGTTTCGGCTGCACAAATCCTGATCGGAGCATCCCGAACACTAGCTAGTATATTAGATCACAACAAACAGCTTGTTTTTTTTCTTTTAAATCCCTGTAGCCTCTCCTGATTTGAGATGAAAAGAAAGCAGCTTTTTCCAAGGATGGAGTGTGGGCTAGTTTAAATGTTCATTTCACCTCACATAATATATCAGTAGTAGTAGTAGTAGCATTTACTTGCTTTTATTTCCACTAAACACTGCTTTTATTTCTCATGTTCAACACACTATAACTTTGTCTTTTGTTCATTACATTCAACATTCGCTTATATTTTTAGCAAACTCACAGTAGGATCCGTCTGTAAATCCAACAGGAAAGAAACCCAGTGGGGTTTTACAGGAAAGGCAGCGGAGGTGGTTAACAATAGCATGATACCGATGCTCACCTCTGTGTCGGGCCTGGATAAAGCGCATTTTAAAGACAATAAATCCTTTCCTTGAGACAGAATTTAGTGCCAGGAAAATACTACAGGACTTCATCCATTAATTATACGGATGGAGTCTGGATTCTCGTCTCAAAAG
Organism: Ictalurus punctatus; assembly: GCF_001660625.3. Classification (NCBI taxonomy): domain Eukaryota; kingdom Metazoa; phylum Chordata; class Actinopteri; order Siluriformes; family Ictaluridae; genus Ictalurus; species Ictalurus punctatus. The sequence continues at coordinate 23,032,701 of NC_030421.2, forward strand.
GCTCATCATTACAAAGGGTGTAAATATGGATGCTTTATTATCTAGCTTTTTGAGTCATGAATGCCTCTGAATAACTCTCACTGTTTTTATATCAACAAAATATTAAGGGCGGTATGAAAACGCGACTCGTGTTCTTCTGGTAATCAAATGAACATTATAAAAACTAAAGTCAATCAAATAAAAAGAGGCGACGCATTTTATCATAGTTTATATACTCTTATTTCCTTTAATACCTTTGTTTTATGCTCTTAAGCATGTTTATAATGATATTAACTATGTACAGCATTTACAGGACTAATCTTCTCCTTCAGCATCTCTAACTAGCCTATATTCATCTTGGGCAAGTCACAAACTCTAAAACTGGATGTGTTGGGTGGTTCTCACCAACCTTGTCCTACTTGGCCTATGTTTATCCTTAATTACACAGTGACAAACTCCAGCAACGCTGTTGACTAGATTAGAAATAGTCTGTTCTGTTCTTTGCTCCTTTTAATGCTGGCAGAGTTTCATAACAAAACAATCTTTTCCTCTTAAATCTGATAAGCATGATCATTCTGAGCCATGCTGAGAACCAGCGTCACGGTTCTTCTCCTTGGAGAAGCAGTTAACGGTAATGTTCCTGCAGCCGTGGCAACCGCTCCGCCACTCGCAGATATAATCTCGGCTGAACGATTAGCACAAATGCAACACGTTGTTGCCTCCTGGCCTTGAGGATATTACAAAGTTCACCTAAACATGTGTATTTATGTGAATCTTAACAGATTCAAATTCTTAAAAAAAAAAAAATTTTTTTAAAGGATGCGATTTCAAAAAGAAAATCAAGACAAGTGAACATTACTATAACAGAATTCATATAAAACTTTTTTTTTTTGCAGACTGTACTATAACTGGAAAGTCCCTTAAAAAAAACTGAACAAAGAAATTTCCATTTCACAGTCAGTCACATGTGAAACAGTTTGTCTTTTATCTTGGCAACAGCTGGACATCATGAATATGTCTGGTTTGAAAATCAGTAGCAGTTCCAGACATTCTTTCGTTCCTGCGAGTTTCAGGTCAAACGCAGCAATACAGTATGAATGGATTGCGCTTTTTTTTTGTCTCAGGAGAGTGAAATAATCCAAGGGTGGATTTCAAGCGTCGCCTACACAATATGTGCTTAAATCCTCCCTGTGGATCTCTGCAGTAG